>NW_025834406.1:1082787-1157597 GCF_002878395.1 Capsicum annuum
CATCTTTTAGACTTTATAGGACAATATTGAACCTTAGGCTCTGATACCAAATTTGTAATGCCTCAGATCTGGTACCCAAAATGCTACACGGTGCTCATGACCCCGAAGGACCACAAACTAACCCATGACTGATATATTTACCTGTATACTATATAATATATTGTATAAATGCTAAAACACGAATTGAAAGGCCATAAGGTTCAAAACTATAACATAACATCTAGGGTGGGATATAAATACTCAAAATAAAGCTATCTAAACTTGATAGTTTGAACATGATACTCTGGAAAGCCTCTAACTGACGAAACTATCAGAATAAGGAGTGATGGGTCATGTCCCCAACGAACTCTGACTACTGAAATGACGTAATGAGATAATAAAATAACAAATCATATCATCCTAGGAGGATGAGGACTCATTGCTAACTGACTTCTGATATCTAGAATCTACTGATGCTTTGGAACTCATGTCTCTAAACCTATGGTATAAGAAACCATAGTTTAAATGTGTCAGTACTTTGAATGTACTGGTATACATGTGAGGTAGGCTAAATGCATGGGGTTCATGTTCATGAACAATACTAACTAATTGACTAACATGAATGTTAGAATACATGCATGAAAACATTGTAACTATATCTGAGATTGTGAGAACATAAAATTACTGAAAACTAATCATGACTGATATCTTAGTTACGATGAATGATATAACTAATAACATAAGTTACTATATATGATAGTCCTAAATCTGATGGAACTAGCTGAGTTCTGAACTGTTTTGAGTTGACTGTATCTAACAGTCTAAAATTCTGTATAACCATCTTAGTTCTATTACTGAGACTAAATGACTATATTTGATAGTCAGGAATTCTATAATTGAGACTTTGGGAAGTAGTTATCTAACCGATATGCCCCTAATAATGCATTATTATTGAGTTTAGGTATAATTTGTAACCCTAATTAAAAAGACATTAATATCGCGCTACTCGTAAGGATAAGCTGTGGATGACCCTATCTGATAGTGTCCCCTAAAACAGAATGGTGGGACCCTTATCTAATAGTTTTTATCTACCTCATCAGCCCTCATCTGACAGTGTTGAATTCTTAACCTATGTTGCCTACATAGTTCTGGAATGCAAGGATCAATTCTAACAATCACAGTCTCATCTGATTATTTGTGTCCCCATCTATGGGATCACTCGTTGCTAATTCCTACTCCCATCTGAATAGACACTGAACAAGGATTACTAAATTGAACTGAATTAACTAGATTAAGTAAATTAGCTCAATTCCGTTGACTGATGGAATATTACTAAGATCTAATAAATAACTGAGATTACTGAGATTACTGAGTTTTTCCAGAGTCATGAGACTGATTGAATTGTATTGAACCTGGCTTGATTGAGAGTATCTTGAAGCATGACACTGATTCTAGGCACACATCTATATTTTGCGGGTACAAGTACCCCAAGACTCGATGGTACATAATGGACAAGGCATGACATTCTTGAATACATGACTAACATCAAAAATCCATAATACAATAATTAGAAACATTTCATGGGCATTTGATTATCATAGATTGATACGTGAATAAGATATCATGTATACATAGTATAATTTCATAAGGAGAACTTATGAGCAATCCAACAATAATTTTAATACAAAAGAATAACATGGAAGTCATTTTGGATCACAATTTAGTTATAGTGCATAATTTCTATCCTCCTAGGCATTTTATCAAACACCTTACTTTCAAAACTTAAGGCATAGGTGAAATCATCAAATGTCACAAATTGTAAACCACCAAATTCATGGATTTTAATTTATATACTAACGTATTATTCATAATCTCACATAAGGATCCCAACATGGGAATCAAACAATAACTATCACATAACTTGAGCAACTCACAACATAATAATCATGATTTATAATTTAAAATAGGGTTCTTGAGCATTGTGGATGAAAGAAATCCATAAATCAACACAATGCATACCTTAGTTCTTAATTTAGCGAATATTGACGGAGAGATTTTCTTGAAATTGTAACCCTAGCTTGTTCTTGAGAGAAACTAGTATATTTTGGGAGAAAATAGTTAAATCATGTGTTATTAGGTTTAAATTGGGGTGGGAAATAGACCCTTTTAACCTTGGATGCGTGTTTTAAATTCACTGAAATTTCTCCAAATTTGACCCTGGCGCAACGCGGCGCTATCGTGCCGTCACTGGAATTTGACAACTGGGAAATTGAGGGATGGGGTGATGCGGAGCCATCACATTGCCATTTTACTTGCAACCTAAAAGTTTGGCGTGATGTGCCACTATCGTAGAACTCTACTGGAATTTAACAATTGTCATTTTCTCCTGTGGCGCAGCGCGCCACTGTCTAATATGGCACAGTTTTGCAACGAGATCTAGAAATAGTCATAACTTCTTTTCAGGTTATCGGATTAAGGAATCTTTATGGTATTACAATATCTCCCTCTGAGGAATATTCATCCTTGAATGAGACTGTCTGAGTGGAGAGAAACGATAAGCCGAAGTACATACTGAACATGAATAACAAAAGGATGACTGACATGTCTGAGATTTATACCGAGTATGAATATCTAATGCATGATTTCATGACTTAAGTGACTCATGAACACATGACTGAGATATCTGATAACCGAGTTTCTCAAAAGCAGAAGCCATGTCGAATGCATGAATACATGAAAAATCTGATGCATGAACATATGACGTAATATGCAATGGTACTTAGTACCTAGTTTAAAAATGGAATCCTGAGCATGAGGCTGATATCAAGTTGTAACTAAAATTTGGACATGAAAACTTAAAATCTTAAGGAAAACTATTAGCTTGAGCTAGATGTCAGTTAGTAGAGAAGAGGTGAGGATACTTGGTACGCATATCTTCTTCTGCATCCCAAGTAGCTCCCTCAATGGACTGATTCCGCCAAATAACTTTGACTAAAAGGGACTTCTTAGTTCCTTAGTCTACAAGTCTAATAGTCTAGAATTTTGACCAGAATTTCTTTATAGGGGAGGCTATTCAAAATATCTATACTCTAAATAGAGACTATAACCGCTGGGTCACCTATGCACTTCTTGAGGAAAGAGACATCGATGACTAAATGAACGTAGGATAGATCTAAAGGAAATTCGTGGTCATAAGCTACCTTGACTAAGAAACTGAGAATTTTGTAGGGACCAATAAATTAGGGACTGAGCATTCCCTTGTTGTCGAACCTCTTCACTCCTTTAATGGGAGAGATCCTTTGGTAGACATAGTCACCGATCTTGAACTCGAGATCTTTTCAACACACATCTGCATAAGATTTCTACCAGATCTGAGCAACCCAGAGTGTTTCTCTGATCAACTGGAATTTCTCAAAGGATTCGAATACTAAGTCAGGCCTTATAACTGAGGCCTTACTAACTTCGAACCAACAAATTGGAGATTTGCACCTCCTACAATAGAGATCTTCGAATACAGCCATCTGAATATTGGAATGATAGCTAATGTTGTATGAAAACTCAATCAAAGGCAAGTGGTCATCCCAACTACCCTTGAAATCAATTGCACATGCCCTTAGCATATCTTCTAGGGTCTGAATAGTCCTTTCTGCTTCGCTATCTATCTGAGGATTAAAGGTTGTACTGAGATGAATTTAGGTACCAAGACCCTTTTGGAACACTTTCCATAAATGAGAGATAAACTGGGTACCTTTGTCTAAGATAATAGATAACGAAACACCGTGTAATCTGACCAACTCCTTGATAAGAGTTTGGCGTAATCCTCAGCTAAATAAGTGGTATGAACTAGAAGGAAATGATCTGATTCGGTCATTCTTTCTACAATTTCCAAAACTTAATCATGCTGATGACGAGTACGAGGAAAATCTATCACGAAGTCCATGTTCACTTCTTCTCACTTCCAAGTAGGAATATTAAACTCCTACATGGACCTACTAGGCTTCTGATTCTTTATCTTAGCTTGCTGGTATATAGAGAACTTATCCACAAACTCTGCAACATCTCTCTTCATACCACGCTACTAAAGTATTTCCCGCAAGTCACGGTATATCATTGTGGACCCTGGATGAATAGAGTAGCACGCACCATCCGTTTCTACAAGAATTCGCTGCCTTAAGTCATCTACATCTGGAACACAGAGATGACCCTGACAATGTAAGACACCATATTCCCCTTTGGAGAAAACCTCTACTTTCTGATCCTTGACTGACTCTTTCAAGTTGACTAGACTGGGATCTCTATCTTTCTTTTCTTTTACCTCAGAAATTAAAGATGATTTTGAACTACTCTGAACCCATATGCCACCCTCCTCTGTATGGAATAAAGGAACGTCTAGTATAGCAAGCTGAAGGACTTCCTGAGCTAACTTTTTCTTACTATTATTAACATGACCAATACTACTCATAGGCAATCTATTGAGAGCATCTACAACTACATTGGCCTTGCCCGGATGATAAAGGATACTCATGTCATAATCTTTCAAGAGCTCTAACCACTTTCTATGAGAAGATTGAGATCTATCTAATAAAAGGCATACTGAAGGCTCTTATAATCAGTGAACACATCTACATGAACTCCGTATCGATAATGCCTCCAAATCTTTAAGGTAAATAATACGGCTGCTAACTCATGATCATGAGTAGGATAATTCTTCTCATGTGGTTTAAGATTTCTAGAGGCGTAGGCTATGACCTTATCATGCTGCATGAGAACACAACCAAAACCTACTCTAGAGGCATCAAAATACACTATGAAACCATCTGGAAGAGCTAGGACTAGATCGGAGGTGAATCGAGTTTTTAACTCCTAAAAATTCTTTTCGTAAGGACCTGATCACTGAAATAACTTTTTTCTAAGTCAATCTGGACATAGGGGATGCAATAGATGAAAATCCTTTAGCAAACTGTCTATAATAACCAGCCAAACCCAAGAAGCTCTTGATATATTTTTTAGAGAGACATGCCTGGTCCAGTTTCTTACTTCTTTGGTATTTTGAGGATTTACTCTAATGCTATCACCGAAAATGTTATGACCAAGGAATGCTACAGACCTTAGCAAAAATTCACACTTACTGAACTTGCAGAACAACTGATGAATTTTTTTATTTAGAAGAACAATTTTTAGATGGTCTGTTTGTCACGCTCACTGTGGGAATAGACTAGAATATCATCGATGAAGACTATGGCGAACATATCCAAGTACTATTTGAGCACACGGTTCATCAAGTCCATGAAAGTTGTTGAGGCATTGGTGTAACCAAAGGACATGACTAGGAATTAGAAGTGACCACACCAAGTTTGGAAAGTTGTTTTTAGAATGTCACACTCTCTGACTCTGAGCCGATGATAGCCTGATCTAAGGTCTATCTTAGAGAAATAGTTGGTACCCTGAAGTTGGTCAAACAAGTCATCAATTCTGGGAAGTAAATACTTATTCTTGATCATGACTTTATTGAGTTGGTGGTAGACTATGCACATTTTGAGAGAACCATATTTCTTTTGCACGAATAAGACTGGTACACCCCACAGGGAAATACTGGGTCTGATGAACCCCTTATATAAGAGATTCTTCAACTGCTCTTTCAATTCCGTAAGTTCTGCTAGTGCCATTCTGTATGGCAGAATATATATAGGCTGAGTATCTTATTGAAGATCGATGCCAAAGTCAATTTCCTTTTCGTGAGAAATACCTGGAATATCTTTGGGAAAGATATCTGGATATTCATTCACGTCTAGGACTAAATAAAGACTGAGAGTTTAAAAACTAGTGTCCTTAACTCGAACAAAAAGTATAGACACATCCTTTAGATATCACTTTCTGTGCCCGAAGGTAAGACACAAGCTGACCTCTGAAAGCGGATGCACTACCCTTCCACTTTAAGATGGGTTAATTTGGAAACTGGAACTGGACTATTCTGTATCTACAATCGACTATGGCTTAGTAGGAATGAAGCCAATCCATGTCGAGAATAACATCAAAATCCATCATCCTTAATTTGACTAAGTCTGCTGAAGTGACTCTAAAATATAATAACCTGGCAGTTCCAGTATACCTGCCGGGCTATAATGGTTTCTCCCACTGGGGTAGAAACTGAAAAGGGCTCTGCTACTATATAGGGATTAACATAAGACAAAGAAGCTCTTGTATCTAGAAAAGCATAAATATATACATAAAATATCTGTAACATACCAGTAACTACATCAGGAAAATTTTCCTGATCATGCAAGGACTAGAGAGTATAGTGTCTATTTAGGCGTTGCCCACTAGTAGCACCGAATGTGGCACCTTGCAGATTTGGGAGATCGAACTTTGCTGCGGCACGGAGATGACTTTGATAACCTAACTGGGGGCAATCTCTGACTCTATTGACTGGCTTACCACATCCAAAATAGACATTACTACTAGCTCTACAAGCACCCTTATGGTTCTTACCGTAAGTCCAACAAAAGAGATTTGTTCGGGTATTGGTGACACTGCCTAGAGACTTAGAGCCTGGCGCCCTATATTTATTTCCATACACGAACTTAGGAGTTGGAACACTAGCTAAAGAAGGAGCTAGAACTAATGACTTAGGATAAAATTGAGAACTGTGACTGAGGATGAAACTGAGAATAAATTTCTCCTTCTGATTTGGGTTGAGAAAAGTTGAAACTACCTATCTTTGCTCACCTATTATGCTTCACTCTCATCTTAATCTTTTGTTCTTATATCTGCTGAGTATGATTCATAATCCTGGCTAAAGTCATGTCACTATTCAACATCGCAGACCTACACTCGTTGACCATAATATCGTTAACCCCAGAAATAAGTTACTTATCTTAGCCCTGCTGTCTGCAACCACATGAGGAGCATATCTTGCTAATTGAGTAAACTTAAGAGAATACTCTTTCACCATCTTGTTGCCCTGCCTAAGCCTGATAAATTCTAACACCTTAGCTTCTCACAGCTCTAGGGAAAAGAACCTCTCTAAGAATGCAGTGACAAATACCTCCCACTCTATAGGTTGTGCATCATCTAGCCTTTCTATCTTCCACTTCTTGACCAAGTGTGAGCAACATCCTTTAAATGATATGAAGCTAGCTCAGCACTCTTACTAGAAGTAACCCTTATGATATCTATAAACTTCTCAACCTGATAGATGAATTCCTGAGGGTCTTCATCTGACTTAGACCCAAGAAAGGATGGAGGATTCATTCAGGTGAAGTCGTAAATCTTTGCTGCAGCTAAATTAGCCACTGGGTTGGCTGGAATTACATCTGGTCCATCATTTTGAGTGGTAATTGACTGAGCAAGAGTAGTGAATGCAGCTTTAAACTGTATATATGTAACATATTTTCCCAAAGGTTCTTCAGGCTGAGGGGCTAACTAATTCTCGTTTCTTCTTTTAGGAGGCATGATCTGTAGAAGAAAGGGTGAAATGGATTAGACTGAGAGATTGACTTGATATTATTCTCACTGGCATGACATGAATACTGAAAGATAGGAAACTATTCCTGAAACATCTTATAGCCTCCTGTACATAAATATGGCGCGCAACACACCCATGCACAAGACTCTACTTGATACGGCATTCAGACTTCCTAGGACTCTATTGAACCTTATGCTCTAATACCTAGTTTATAATGCCCCAGATCTAGTACCCAAAATGCTACACAGTGCTCATGACCCCGAGGGACAATAAGCTAACCCATGACTGATATATATACCTATATAGTGCATGATATACTGTATAAATATGAAAACATGAACTGAAAGGTCATAAGGTTTAAAACTATAACATAACATCTGGCATGGGGTATGAATACCTAAAACAAAACTGTCTGAACATGATAGTCTGGAAAGCCTCAAACTAACTCCGACTACTGAAATAACTAAGTACTGAGATAATGAAATAACAAATCATATCATCCTTGGAGGATGAGGACTCACTACTTACTAACTGATGATATCTAAAATCTACTGATGCTCTGGAGCTCGTGTCTCTGAACCTATGGTATAAGACATCATTGAGCAAATGCATCAATACTTTGAATGTACTGGTATGCATGTGAGGTAGGGTGAATACATATGGTTCATATGCATGAATAATACTGACTAACTGACTAACATGAACATGAGAATACATACATGAATACATAGTAACTATATATGAGATTATGATAACACAAAATTATTGATAACTAATAATAACTTATAACTAAGTTCTGATGACTGATATAATTGTTAACATGAGTGATTGTGTCTGACAGTCGTAAATCTGACGAAACTAGATGAGTTCCAAACTATTTTGAGTTGACTGTATCTTATAGTCCTAAATTTTATAGAACTATCTGAGTTCTATTTCTAAGACTGAATGACTATATTTGACAGCCTTGAATTCTATAACTAAAACTTTCGGAAGTAGTTATCTAATTGGCATGCCACTAATAATGCATTACATCTGAGTTGGGGTCTAATCTGTAACCCCAATTGGAAGGGTGTCAATACTGCGCCACTTGCAAGGACAAGTTGAGGGTGATCCTTATCTGATAGTGTCCCCCAAAAGGGAACGGCGGGATCCTAATCTGGTAGAGTTTATCCACCTCATCAACCCACATCTGACAATTTTGATTTCACAACCTATCCTGGCTACATAGTTCTAGAACGCAAGGATGACTTCTTAGAATCACACCCTTATTTTACTCTGTGTGTTCCCATCCCTGGGTTCACTCAGTGCTAATTCCTACTCCGATCTAAATAGACACTGAACATGGATTACAAAACTAAACTAAATTAATTGAATTAGCTGAATTCTATTAACTGGCAGAATATTACTAAGATCTGATAACTGACAGAGATTATAGAGATTACAGTGTTTTTCCTATGTAATGAGACTTATTGAATTGTACGAAACCTGGCTTGACTGAGATCATCTTGAAACATGACACTGATTCTAGGCACACAACTATATTTTTCAGGTACAAGTACCCCCAACACTCGATGGGATGAAACTAACAAAGCATGACATTCTTGAATACATC
Organism: Capsicum annuum; assembly: GCF_002878395.1. NCBI lineage: Eukaryota > Viridiplantae > Streptophyta > Magnoliopsida > Solanales > Solanaceae > Capsicum > Capsicum annuum. The sequence goes on from NW_025834406.1 coordinate 1,091,844, forward strand.
ACTAACATTAACAATCTATAATACAAAAACTAAAGTCAATTCATGGGCATTTGATTATCATATCTTGATACATGAATAAGATAGCATGTATACATGGCATAATTAATAAGGCTAACTCATGAGCAATCCAACAACAATTTTAATATATAACAATAACATGGAAGTCATTTTGTATCACAATTTAGCTATAGTGCGAAATTTCAATCCTCCTAGGCATTTCATTAAACACCCTACATGCCCAACTTTAGGCGCAGGTAAAATCGTCAAATTTCACAAATCATAAACCGCCAAATTCATGAATTTCAATTTATACGCTAACGTAGCTTTCATAATCTCACATAAGGATCCCAACATGGGAATCAAACAACAACTATCACATAACTTGAGCAACTCACAACATAGTAATCATGATTCATAATTTAAAATAGGGTTCTGGAGCTTTATGGATGAAAGGAATCCATAAATCAACACAACACATACCTTAGTTCTTTATTTAGTGAAGATTGGTGAAGAATGGCTAAATCACGTGTTATTGGGTTTACATAAGGGAGGAAAATTGACTCTTTTAACCCTGGATGTGTCTTTTAGATTTTGTGAAATTTTCCTGAATTGAACCCCTGGCGCGACGCAGCGCTATTGCGCCATGTCACTGAAATTTGATAACTGAAATATTGAGGGATGGCGTGATACGGAGCTATTACGTTGAAACTTTATTTGTGACATAGAAGTTTAGCGCGACGCGCCACTATTACAGATCCCTACTGGAATTTGACAATTGGTACTTTCTCCTGTGGTATGCCACACCACTGACTAATATGGTGATGTTTTATGAGAGGAACTTGAATAACTTCTTACCCGGTTATCATATTTAGGCGAATCTTATATCAAGGAAAAGCTTATTGAATTTCCCATATGTAAAATTATAAAAATCTTACAAATTCATCATGAAATAAACACCATTAAATTTAGAAGCTAATATTTGACATTCTTGGGACAAAATTAGTTAGGAAAATTTAGGTTATTACAATATTTTCCTCTTAGGAACATTCGTCCTCCAATTAGACTGACTGAGAGGTGAGAAACGATAAGCCGAGGGACATACAAAACATGAACTACTAAATCACGAGTGACATATTTTCTATTTGTACCGAGCTTGCATATCTAATGCATGATTTCATAGCTTAACTGACTCATGAACACAAGACTGAGATTTCTGATAACTGAGTTTCTCATAAGGAGAATGCATGTCTGATGCATGAACATATAACTAATTTGATGCATGAATATATGACTGAATATGTAATAGTACTTATTACCAAGTTTAAAAATAGAATCCTGAGCATCAGGCTAATATCAAGTTGTAACTGAAATCTAGACATGAAAATTGAAAAGATTTAGGAGAACTGTTACATTGAGCTAGATCGTAGTTAGCGGAGAAGAGGTAAGGATACTTGGTATGCATGTCTTCTTCTGCTTCACAAGAAGCTCCCTCAACGAAATTATTCATCCAAAGAACTTTGACTAGAGAGACTTCTTTGTTCCTTAGTATTCGAGTCTGATAGTCTAGAATTTTTACAGGAATCTCTTCATAAGAGAGTCTATTATGAATATCTATGCTCTAAGTAAGGAGAACAACCGCTAGGTCACCTATGCACTTCATAAGGAAAGATACATAGAAGACTAGATGAACTAAGGCTAGATCTGAAGGCAATTCGAGCTCATGAGCTGCCTTACCATAGCGATAAAGAAATTTGAAGGGATCGATATATTGGAGACTGAGCTTTCCCTTCTTACCGAACCTCTTCACTCCCTTCATAGAAGGGATCCTTAGATAGACATAGTGACCAATCTCGAACTTGAGATCCTTTCTACGCACAACTGCGTAACGCTTCTATCAGCTCTGAGCAGCCTGGATTCTTTTCCTGATCAACTGGAATTTCTCTAAGGCATCAAATACTAAGTCAAGACCTATAACTGAGGCCTCACTTACTTCAAATAAACCAATTGGAGATCTGCACCTCCTACAATAAAGAGCTTCGAATAGAGCCATCTGAATACTAGAAGAATAGCTATTGTGGTATGCAAACTCAATCAAAGACAAGTGGTAATCCCAACTGCCCTTTAAATCAATTTCACACGCCCTTAGCACATATTCTAGGGTCTGAATGGTCCTTTCTGCTTGACCATCTTTCTAAGGATGAAAAGTTGTACTGAGATAAATTTAGGTACCTAGACCCTTTTGGAACCCTTTCCAAAAGTAAGAGGTAAACTGGGTACCCCTATCCGAGATAATAGATAACAGAACACCGTGTAATCTAACCAACTTCTTGATATATAGATTGGCGTAATCGTCGACTAAATAAGATGTGTGAATTGGAAAAAATGAGTTGATTTGGTCATTCTATCTACAATGACCCAAACTAAATCATATCGATGATGAGTATGAGAAAAACCCGTCACTATGTCCATGTTCACTTCTTTCCTATTCCAAGTAGTAATATTGAACTCCTACATGGACCTACTAGTCTTCTGATGCTCTATCTTAACATGTTGACATGTAGAACACTTAGCCACAAACTGTGCAACATCCCTCTTCATACCACTCTACTAATAGATCTCTCACAAGTCACGATACATTGTTATGGCCCCTGGATGAATACAGTAGCACATACCATGTACTTCTGCAAGAATTCGCTACATTAAGTTATCTATGTATAGAATACAGAGACGACCCTGACAACATAATACACCATCTCGCGCTTAGGGGAAAACCTCTAGTTTCTGATCCTTGCCTGACTCTTTCAACTTGACTAGACCGGGATCTGTATCTTGCTTTTCATTCACCTCAAAAATAAGAGATGATTCTAAACTACTCTAAACCCATATGTCACCCTTCTCTATATAAACTAAGCAAATACGTAGTCTGGCAAGCTAATGGACTTCCAAATCTAACTTCTTCTTACTGTGCTCAACATTAGCAATACTACCCATAGACAGTCTACTGAGAGCATCGACTACTACATTGGCCTTGCATGGATAATAAAGGACACTTATGTCATAATCTTTTAATAGCTCTAACCACCTTCTCTAACGAAGATTGAGATCTTTCTAAGAAAAGAAGTACTAAAGGCTCTTATAATCAGTGAACACGTCTACATGCACTTCGTATAGATAATTCCTCAGAATCATTAAGGCAAATACTACAGCTACTAATTTAAGATCATGAGTAGGATAATTCTTCTCATGGGGTTTAAGTGGTCTGGAGGCATAGGCTATAACCTTGCCATACTTCATGAGGACACAACCAAAACCTACTCTGGATGTATCATAATACATTACGAAACCATCTGAACCATCTAGAAGAGCTAGTACTAGAGCTGAGGTTATTTGAGTCCTCAACTCCTAAAAACTCTTTTTGCAAGGATCTGAAAACTAAAACTTGACTTTCTTCTTAGTGAATATGGACATAAGGGATACAATAGATAAAAATCCTTCAATAAATCGTCTATAATAGCTAGCCGAACCCAAGAAACCTCTGATATCTGATGGATAGATAGGTCTTGGCCAGTTACTTACTTCTTTGGCCTTTTGAGGATTTACTCTAATCCCATCAGCGCAAATAATATGACCAAGGAATGTTACTGACCGTAGCCAAAATACGAACTTACTAAATTTGACGAATAACTGATGATTTCTGAAAGTCTGAAGTACAATTCTGAGATAGTGTACATGATCACGCTAACTATGGGAATAAACCAGAATATCATCTATGAAGACTTTGGTGAATAGGCCCACATGCTAGGACATTGGAGAAACCAAAGGACATAACTAGGAATTCAAAGTGACCATACCGAGTTTGGAATGATATTTTTGGAATATCACATTCTCTGACTCTAAGCTGGCACCCTAAAGCTGGTCAAACAAGCCATTAATTCTGGGAAGTCGATACTTATTATTGACCGTGACTTTATTTAGTTGATGGTAGTCTATGCATATTATGAGAGAACCGCGTTTTTATTAATTGAATAAGACTGGTGCACCCCATGGGGAATCATTGGGTATGCTGAACCCATTATCTAAGAGATCCTTCCACTTCATTTTCAATTCCCTAAGTTCTGCTGGTGCAATTTTGTAATCACAAATTATCCTTCCATTTCATTTTTATTGCATCCTTAGGGATGTACCAGCGGTCTTCAAGAGCTTTAAGGTCAGGTGTATACTCTTCATCAGATTTGATGACGAGTAGGCTGGGGTCGGTCCTAATTTTTTGTCGAGATATACTAGGGGGAGGTTCCATATCAGAGGCTGTAGGACTGCCTGGATCATAAGGATTTTCAGGTTCTAGGGACTCATGGACCCTAGTGGATTGCTGATAATAAACTTTCGGGATAGGTCCAGAGAAGTCGACTCTTCTTACGTTGCCCTTGTCATTGTTATTATCATTTTCGTCACTTACCTCCTGGGTTTTTGAGGTGGAAGATCTGTTTGAGACAGACCTTCGAAATGAAGAGTTCCGAGGGGCGTCGAAGCCTAAGAATTTTAAGTCAATCGAACCATCAGGATGCTGAATAACCCTTTGGATTTGTGATTTTCTAGGATAGATACGAAGGGGTTGGGTGATAACATCAAAGTGTCATTCATTACTATGGATGACTTCATCCCAGACCAAAGGCTTGGAAACAAAGACATTGGTTCTATCTTTATTTGCCTCCATGAGAGTGGTGACACCCCTAGGACTAGTGAATCTAGCTTTGGGCGCTAGAGTCGTACCCATTACCGATAATATACAGAGTATACTATAGACTAATGGGTACAACTCTAGCGCCTAAAACAAAAGGTTAATGATAGTTCTCCTGAACAATTAGTCAGGTTCACATCCGGAATATGGAACCCTGCACAAAAGAATTACAGCACTGTTAAAAAGGAAATTTTATCTATAGTGTTATGTATCACAAAATTTCAAGATGATCTTGTCAATAAAGAATTTTTACTACGTGTTGATTGTAAATCAGCCAAAGAAATTTTACAGAATGATGTAAAAAATCTAGTTTCAAAACAGATATTTGCTAGATGGCAAGCTAATACCAGACATAACCTGTTTCATGCTAAACGGCTGAATAATGGGTTTGGGGGGTTTTTCTTTGTGAGAAAGCATTAATCTTTTAAGTTCTAGAAGATATTTACTTCTAGCCCCTTTATCAGGAGTTTTTGGAGCTGTTGGCTTGTGGGTCCAGCCTTTAACTTTTATTTCTTTAGATAAATACTTAATTCTGTCTTGGTATCCTTTGGCGAAATTCCAGGAGATGATATAAGAAACTCGCTTCTTAATGAAGAACTTCCACATTTGGATGTGCTCTGGAAGGGTTACACATCCTTCTTTTGAACAAAACTCTGTAAAGCAGTTAAGGAATTATTGAGGAAGGATTTATTTAATCCCTTCGAAGTATATCCACCATTCGTAAAACCATCTTGGTATAATGGCCTCTACCATAGCAGGACAGTATTTAACAAACCAGGTGTGTCCTGGTCTAACATAGAGAAAATTGAACCAAGCAGACTTATAGTCGTACCAATTGTAAGTTTGGGGCCTATGTGGCATAGATAAGGCAATAGGGGTATGCAGGTGATCTGCAAACCAGTTAAACGGGGTCAATACCCTCTTAATGGTGAACCTAGAATAATAGATATATTTAGGATTCCTTTCGTTTATTGTATGCTCAACCTCGATAGAATCTATATCTACCAAGATGGCCTCATAATATCTTCTGGTTTCAAGCGGACTCTCTGTATCCACAAAATTTCTATCATTGTAGACTAGTTTAATAAGATGTTCCAGAGGATAACCCTGATATTCCTTATCCAAAGCAATAATGGGCATTACCTGAGTGGTAATGAATTTGAATTCTTCTTTGATATGAGGAGTAGGTGTTGCCTTGGCCATTGCGGGATTTACGGCCTGTGCAAATGTTTCTGGAGACTTCATTGCATAGCTTTACTTTGACTGTACCGATGAGCTTGAAGATGATCCTTTATCAAAAGGTCTATTGGTTTTAAGATCTACCAATCTGGTTGGCATTGGTGGAGGAAGCTTGGGAAATTCTGCCAAAACTGCATACTTGTTGTGGAACGGTGAATGCAGCTCCGATTTTAGTTGAGGCCATTAGTGAGTCGTCAAAATTTAATAGCCGCGCATCTCTTAGGATAGCACAGACAGGGATGTCTAGACCCTGTCTAAAGAGTGGCTTAATAGCCACTTGAACAAGTCCAATATGCAGATAATTAAACTGATTTTGAAATAGATTTATGTCGAGGTCATTTAAGAGTTGAATAATTTCCAAAGAATTATTGATGGCAGCAGTAGACTCAGAAGTCTTAGTATTATATTTTTTTAAAAAACTAAATTTCCCGATTTGATAAATCGTGTTAAAAGACTCTTCCGGAATACTCCAGTTTTGATGATTATTTTCAATATTAGCAATCTGAGTTTCTTTAGAAGATGAGTTGATAGTATTTTTAGTATGAACGTTGGAATTCATATGTGAAAATACTGTCTAGAGACTGACTGGGAAAGCAAAGATTTTTTCACATAAGGAAGCATAAAATAATAACCATCTATGGTTTAACTTATAATAAATTATAACAATACATCTAAGGCTTATGGGATCTAGTCAAGTCCTCATGTCTTTATAACAGACTTATCTAAGTGTTATCTTAGTGACGGGACTACCAACAGGGTCGTATGCTTACCTTAGCTGAGACCACACTTTCAGGCTGACCAACGTCTAAGACCGGAGATTAATCGGTTCCTTCAAACACATTAGAGAAGACGAATACCACATACTTATAGTAAATCCCATTATAAGACATGATATATTACAATAATTTACTATAGGTATAATCAAACATGAGTAAAGGCATATGCAACTTATATGAAAATAGATTTCCCATGCTCTAGACAGATTATGTACTTAGCTGCTCATGCAGAGTACACAATCTGCCAACATGGATTTGATACCAAAAACATGAACAGTAAGGATAATACAAGAGAAATAGCGATAATATACAGAGTATACTATCGACTAATGGGTACAACTCTAGCTCCCAAAGTTAGATTAACTAGTCCTAGGGGTGTCACCACTCTCATGGAGGCAAATAAAGACAGAACCAATGTCTTTGTTCCCAAGCCTTTGGTCGAGGCCTAGTACCTACAAAGTACCTTCAAAAGAGTAACTCTCGTCTCTACTTAGCCACGGGAGAAAAAAAGGAAATCCATTATCAACTCCCTAAAGCTCATGTCTATAACAATGGCATTTGCCTTATTAATGACTTCATCATCACTGAAGATATCACAGAAGATATCATTTTAGGGATACCTTTCGTCAACCAGATTTGACCTTACTGGAGTGACTACGACGGAATTCGTAAAACTCTTTTAAACCAAACCTTATTTTTCCCTTTATTAAATCCCCTCTCGCATGAAAAAGGTAACCTTTTTAAAGAACGAACTGTTTTTAAAATTAACCGACTTTCTTCCCATATCAATTTTCTTAAACAAGATATTCACATAAAGAAAATTGAGCAGTCATTAAAATCCCCGGAGATGATAACTAAGTATCTAATCTACAAAAAAATTTTGAAAATGAAATTTGTTCCGAATTTCTTAATGCTTTTTGGGAACGGAAAAAACACTTAGTAGAACTTCCTTACATTTCAGGGTTTGACGAACAAACTATTCCTACTAAGGCCAGACTGATTCAAATGAACCAAGAAATGATGGAAATCTGCAAAAAGAAAATTGACCATCTTCTAAAGAATGGTATTATTAGAACCTCTAATTCTCCATGGAGTTGCTCTGCCTTTTATGTCAATAACAGTGCAGAAAAGGAGCGAGGAACCCCTACGCTTGTAGTAAATTACAAGCCTTTGAACGCGGTATTAAAATGGATCAGAATGCGGTATTAAAATATATCAAACATCCGATTCCTAATAAAAGGGATCTGTTAAAAAGAACTTTTAAAGCTAATCTTTACAGTAAATTTGATATGAAGTTCGGGTTCTGGCAAATCCAAATTGCTGAGAAAGATAAATACAAGACGACTTTTAACATCCCATTTGGACATTATGAGTGGAACGTCTTGCCTTTTGGTCTTAAAAACGCTCCTTCAGAGTTTCAAAACATCATGAACAATATCTTCAATCCTTATACCTATATGTCAATTGTTTATATTGATGATGTGCTTATTTTTTCGGATAACATTGATTCTCATTTTAAACATTTAAACACTTTCTTCAAAATTGTTAAATTTAATGGTTTGGTCGTTAGCGCCAAGAAAATGAAGCTCCTCCAGACATCTATAAGATTCTTAGGGCATGATCTTTATCAAGGTAGCTATAAACCTATTTGTAGAGCCATTGAGTTCTCCTCCAAATTCCCTAATGAAATTATTGATAAGACTCAGCTCCAAAGGTTTCTAGGAAGTATTAATTATGTTGCGGATTTCATTCCTAATATTAGGCAGGTCTGCGAACCTCTTTATAAAAGACTCAAGAAAACCCCAGTTCCTTGGAGTTCTAATCAAACCAATGATATCATTAAGATTAAAGAATTAGTCCATAACCTTCCTTGCTTAGGCATTCCTAACCTCGAAGCCTTTATGATAGTTGAAACTGATGCTTCAGATATAGGGTATGGGGGTATCTTAAAACAAAGGGTTAATGATAGTTCTCCTGAACAATTAGTCAGGTTCACATCCGAAATATGGAACCCTGAACAAAAGAATTACAGCACTATTAAAAAGAAAATTTTATCTATAGTGCTATGTATCACAAAATTTCAAGATGATCTTGTCAATAAAGAATTTTTACTACGTGTTGATTGTAAATCAGCCAAAGAAATTTTACAGAAGGATGTAAAAAATCTAGTTTCAGAATAGATATTTGCTAGATGGCAAGCTCTCCTATCTAGCTTTGATTTTTAAATAGAATTTATTAAAGGAGAAAATAATTCCCTTCCTGATTTCCGATCAAGAGAATTTTTACAGGGCCACAATAAGACCCACAACACTGGGAAAAATCTCAGTCAACAACAACCAATCTGATCAAACCAAAATGGCTAGACCATTCGATTTGTCCCCAGCATCATCAACCCCCTTGAGGCCATCAGTCCCCCAGAGGCCTGAACTGAAGAGCTGCATTCACCATTCCACAACAAGTATGCAGCTTTGGCAGAATTTCCCAAGCTTCCTCCACCAATGCCAACCAGATTGGTAGATCTTAAAACCAATAGACCCTTTGATAAAGGATCATCTTCGAGCTCATCGGTACAGTCAAAGCAAAGCTATGCCATGACGTCTCCAGAAACCTTTGCACAGGCCGTAAATCCCGCAATGGCCAAGGCAACACCTACTCCTCATATCAAAGAAGAATTCAAATTCATTACCACTCAGGTAATGCCCATTATTTCTTTGGATAACGAATATGAGGGTTATCCTCTGGAACAGCTTATTAAACCAGTCTACAACAACAGAAATTTTGTGGATACAGAGAGTTCGCTTAAAACCAGAAGATATTATGAGGCCATCTTGGTAGATACGGATTCTATCAAGGTTGAGTATACAATTAATGAAAGAAATCCTGAATATATTAATTATTCTAGGTTCACCATTAAGAGGGTATTAACCCCGTTTAACTGGTTTGCAAATCACCTGCATACCCCTATTGCCTTATCTATGCCACATAGGCCCCAAACTTACAATTGGTACGACTACAAGTCTGCTTGGTTCAATTTTCTCTATGTTTGACCAGGACACACCTGGTTTGGTAAATACTGTCCTACTATGGTAGAGGCCATTCTACCAAGATGGTTTTACGTATGGTGGATATACTTCGAAGGGATTAAAGAAATCCTTCCTCAATAATTCCTTAACTGCTTTACAGAGTTTTGTTCAAAAGAAGGATGTGTAACCCTTCCAGAGCACATCCAAATGTGCAAGTTCTTCATTAAGAAGCGAGTTTCTTATATCATCTCCTGGAATTTCACCAAAGGAGAACAAGACATAATTAAGTATTTATCTAAAGAAATAAAAGTTAAAGGCTAGACCCCCAAGCCAACTGCTCCAAAAACTCCTGATAAAGGAAAAACAACAGCATCTTCAACCAATGTCTCATAGAGTAAAAAGGCACTCAAAGAAAAATTAAAAAAGGCTTTGCAAGATATGGAAAGCCAAGAAACCAACGAAGAAGAAGTATTACAGCTTCTGGAAGAAGCTTCCTCCACAGGAAGAAGCGACAACAATGGGGATATGCTAAACCCCAAAGGGATATCTAGGGCCTATATGGACCACTATTAAGAATAAAGAAACGACCCCTTCAAAAGATAGAGGTTCAAAGAACCAGAATTATTTTTTGAAGAGGCATTCTACTATTCCTAGTAGGAATCCGTAGGACCAGATGCTTTTCTAAAAGGCAATCAATCAGCTTTACAAAAATCCAAAGGAATCTACTTTTCAAAAGAAAAAGCATTCCACTCGGGACAGCTTTCATCTGCTTTTCAAAAGAAAAAGCATTTCACTCAGGACAACTTTCAAGAAAAGCTGAGGGAATCTACTTTTCAAAAGAAAAGACTAAATCATACCCTGGCTAAATCATAGCCTTACTAGTGTATACTCCAGATGTATAATCTTTATTTATCTTGTCTATATAAGACAAATTGTAACATAAGAGAAGGCATCAGATATTTCCCCAAACTAGAAATTCTCTCCTGCCCAATCTCTTGAAATCATTTTGTAATGTTTTGAAGTTTAAATAAATTTGTAAGTTTTTTACTTAATCTCTTTACTTATTGATTACTTTTCCCAAGTTATTCCCAGACCGTTTTTGGTATCAGAGCCATGTTGGTAGATTGTGTACTCAGCATGAGCAGCTAAGTACATAATCTGTTTAGAGCATGGGAAATCTATTTTCATATAAGTTGCATATGCCTTTACTCATATTTGATTATACCTATAGTAAATTATTGTAATATATCATGTCTTATAATGGGATTTACTATAAGTATGGTGTATTCGTCTTCTCTAATGTGTTTGAAGGAACCGATTAATCTCCGATCTTAGACGTTGGTCAGCCTGAAAGTGTGGTCTCAGATAAGAAAGCAGCTACCATGATCGTATCAGGTTTCACTTGTATGATAAAACATTGGTGGGACAACTACTTCACGGATGACATTAAAAACCTTATGTATGGAGTCACGACCATTGAAACAGTGGTCAAAAGTGAAAATAGCCAAGAAGTTCTAGAGCAAGTCGCAAAAGAAGACGCTTGTGCCACTCTCCAATACCACATAGCAAGACCTTTCATAGGAGAACCCAAATTATTCCAAGATAGGAGCTTAGAAATCCTCAACAATCTCACCTGCAAAGACCTAGCAGACTTTAGGTGGTACAAAGATACCTTTTTTGTAAAGGTCATGATTCGACCTGATTGCAACAATGATTTCTGGAAGGAATGATTCATTAGTGGTCTCCCTTCTCTGTTTGCAGAAAAGGTTAGAACCAAAATGAAAGATAGATTCGAGGGAAAGATCCCTTAAGATATCTTAACCTATGGCAACTTGATAAGTTTCATCACCACCGTAGGGATAGATCTCTGCACTGACCTTAAACTTAAGAAACAACTTAAGAAAGATAGAACTTCCAAATATGGGTTAGGAACCTTCTGCCAGGACTATGGTTTCACCGCCAGTCCTAGCAAAAAAATAAGAAGAAGTCCTCCAAATCTCACAAAAGGACCACCTCAAACAAAAGATCCTTTAAAAGGGAACCTTATAAACCTAGTAGAAAGACCAAACAAAAAACCTCTAAAACTAAAGATACTTGTTGGACTTATGGCAAGACAAGCCACAGAGCGAAAGACTGCAAGTCAAACAGAAAGAAGAAAATAAACCAATTAGATCTCTCTGAAGAAACCAGAACAAATTTATTCTCTGTAATGGAAGATTCACCAGAATGTTCTGAGTCTTCTGACTCCTATGCCTCGTCCAGTGATGAATACAGCGATGAAGAATACATCAACGCCGCTTATGAGATGGATCAATCCCAATCTGGCCAAGAATGTGCTTGTACCGGTACATTCTGCTCTTGCACTAGAAAAACTGTTAATGTCATTTCAAGAAATCCTAAAGAAATCTTGTTTGACATTATAGAACACATCCAGGATGATGAGGCTAGAAGTAAATATCTTCTAGAACTCAAATTATTAATGCTTTCTCACGAAGAAAAACCCCCCAAACACATTATTCAGCCGTTTAGCATGAAATAGGTTATGTCTAGATTCGACAAACCTACGGAACCTTCTATTGCTAATCTTAAGGGAGAAATCTCTATGTTAAAGGGAGAGATCAAGAATCTCAACATCCGACTTGACCAAGTAGAACTTAACGTTCTTACGGATCAACTCCTAAAAAATATACCTCTCCATGGAAAGGTTTCTCCACCAGAATCACCTAAAGCCTTCCCAATCATCCCAAATGATCATCTCCGAGAACCAGGGCCTAGTTCTTTTCCTGGCTCAGATTCTCCCTCCACATCTGGCAATGCTATTACGGCCATAAAGGCCTATAGTGAACACATAATCGTACAAATTGTCATAAATAAAGACTTTGTTCTTAACAGAGTCGCACTCTTTGAACAGGTGCCGATAGTAACTGTATCGTTAAAGGCCTAGTACCTACAAAGTACCTTCAAAAGAGTACCTCTCGTCACTACTCTGCCATGGGAGAAAAAATGGAAATCCATTATCAACTCCCTAAAGCTCATGTCTATAATAATGGTATTTGCCTTGTTAATGACTTCATCATCACCGAAGATATCACAGAAGATATCATTTTAGGGATACCTTTCGTCAACCAAATTCGACCTTACTGGAGTGATGACGGCGGAATTCGTAAAACTCTTTTAAACCAAACCTTATTTTTTCCTTTATTAAGGCCCCTCTCGCAGGACGAAGGTAACCTTATTAAAGAATGAACTGTTTTTATGATTAACCGACTTTCTTCCCATATCAATTTTCTTAAACAAAATGTTCACATAAAGCAAATTGAGCAGTCTTTAAAATCCCCGGAGATGATAACTAAAGTATCTAATCTGCAAAAAAATTTTGAAAATGAAATTTGTTCCGAATTTCCTAATGCTTTTTGGGAACGAAAAAAACACTTAGTAGAACTTCCTTACATTTCAGGGTTTGACGAACAAACTATTCCTACTAAGGCCAAACCAATTCAAATGAACCAAGAAATGATGGAAATCTGCAAAAAGGAAATTGACCATCTTCTAAAGAATGGTATTATTAGAACCTCTAATTCTCTATGGATTTGCTCTGCCTTTTATGTCAATAACAGTGCAGAAAAGAAGCGAGGAACCCCTAGGCTTGTAATAAATTACAAGCCTTTGAATGCGGTATTAAAATGGATCAGACATCCGATTCCTAATAAAAGGGATCTGTTAAAAATGGGGTTGGTTATAGGATTAGGGCTTAGAGCCCCTTTCTCAGGAGCGGGGGAACTAAAAGGAATTATCGAGTTTTTAGTATCTCCTATTTGCTGGGAGATAGTGTGAAGGACCTGATTAGTATAGTTGTTATGTTCAACTATCCTATCGAGGTCTCTATTCATAGGGGCTGATAGAGCTCTATCATGTTTCTTCTGGAAGGGTGAAGCATTGAGGACTTTATTAGAATGAGGAATTCTTATCCCTTCGAGAGGAGGAGTAACGGACTCAATTATCTTGTTACTCTAGGTATACCATTTATTAATGATAACGTTAAGGGATTCATTTTGGTTTTCCATTCTTTCGGTAAACTCAAACCATCGAAAGAATTCTATGTCACACCGGAGTCTCTTCATATCGGCTATCCATAGCCGACCTAATTCCTTTTGCTATTCCTTGGAATAGGTACTGGTGTATACTCTTCATCAAATTTGATAACGAGTAAGCTGGGGTCGGTCCTAATTATTTGTCGAGATATGGTAGGGGGAGGTTCCATATCAGAGGCTGTAGGACTGCCTGGATCATACGGATTTTCAGGTTCTAGGGACTCATGGACCCTAGTGGATTGCTGATAATAAACTTTCGGGACAGGGCCAGAAAAGTCGACTCCTCTTACTTTGCCCTTGTCATTGTTATTATCATTTTCATTACTTCCCTCCTCGGTTTTTAGGTGGAAGCTCTGTTTGAGACAGACCTTCAAAACGAAGAGTTTCGAGGGGCGTCGAAGCCTAAGAATTTTAAGTCAATCGAGCCATCAGGATGCTGAATAACCCTTTGGATTTGTGATTACAAAATTGCACCAGCAAAACTTAGGGAATTGAAAATAAAGTGGAAAGATCTCTTAGACAAGGGGCTAGTACCTACAAAGTACCTTAAAAAGAGTACCTTTCGTCTCTACTCAGCCACGGGAGAACTTACTAAATTTGACGAATAACTGATTATTTCTGAAAGTCTGAAGTACAATTCTGAGATGATCTGCATGATCACGTTAACTATGGGAATAAACCAGAATGTCATCTATGAAGACTTTGGTGAACAGGTCCACATGCTAGGGCATTGGAGAAACCAAAGGACATAACTAGGAATTCAAAGTGACCATACCGAGTTTGGAATGATATTTTTGGAATATCACATTCTCTGACTCTGAGCTGATGATGGCCTAATCTAAGGTCTGTCTTAGAGAAATAGCTAGCACCCTAAAGCTGGTCAAACAAGCCATCGATTCTGGGAAGTCAAACTTATTCTTGACCGTGACTTTATTTAGTTGATGGTAGTCTATGCATATTATGAGAGAATCGCCTTTTTATTAATTGAATAAGACTAGTGCACCCCATGGGGAATCATTGGGTATGATGAACCCCTTATCTAAGAGATCCTTCCACTTTATTTTCAATTCCCTAAGTTCTGCTGGTGCAATTTTGTATGGTGAAATGGATATAGAATGAGTATCTGGAAGAAGATCAATGCCGAAGTCTATTTTCCTTTATGGAGAAATCCCTAGAAGATCTTCGGGAAAGACATCTGAATATTCATTCACGACTACGACTGAATCAAGACTGGGAGTTTTAGAACTAGTGTCCTTAACTCCAACAAGATGATAGACATATCCTTTAGATATCATTTTCTGTGCCCAAAGGTTGGAAAGAAGTTGACTTCTGAAAGCGGATCCGCTACCCTTCCACTCTAGGATGGGTTTATTTGGAAATTAGCACTGGATTATTATGTTTCTGTAGTAGACTATGGCATAGAAGGAATGAAGTTAATCCATGCCGATAATTACATCAAAATCCATCATCTCTAATTCAACTAAGTCTGCTGAAGTGCCTTTCTGAAATATCACAATCGGGCAGTTCCTGTAGACCCGCCGGGCTATGATGGTTTTACCCACTAGGGTAGAGACTAAAAAGGGCTCTACTAGAATTTTGGCAATGACTTCAAAATCAACTAGTACATAGGGAGTAATAAAAGACAAAGAAGATCCTGGATCTAGTAAAGTGTAAACATGTATTTAAAAACTCTGTAATTACCAGTAACTACATTAGGAGAATTTTTATCGTCATGCCAAGACAGGAGAGCATAGAGTCTGTTTGGGCATTGCCCACTAGTAACACTGAAAGTGGCACCCTACTGATTTAGGTGACCGAACAGTGCTGAGGAGTGAAGATGAATCTAATAACCTAACTGGGGGTAGTCTCTAACTCTGTGGCCTAGCTTTCCACATCTGAAACAGACATAACTACTAGCTCGATAAGCACCTTTGTGGTTCTTACCACAAGTCTGACTAAGGGGATTTGTTCGGCTATTACTGATACTGCCCTGAGACTTATAGCCTGGCGCCCTATCTAAATTTTCATCCATGACCCTAGGAGATGGAGTACTAGATGAAGAAGGTGATGGAAATGATGACTTAGGACGAAACTGAGATCGGTTTCCTCATTCTGATTTGGGATGAGAAAAGTTGAAACTACCTATATTTTCTATCTTATTCTGTTTCTCCCTTATCTTAAACTATTGATATTCTATCTGTTGAGCATGAATCATAATCCTAGCTAAAGTCATGTCACTATTCAATATCACAGACCTACATTTGTTAACCATACTATCATTAACCCAAGAAACACACTTACTCATCTTGGTCCTGCTGTCTACAACCACATGAGGGGCATGTCTCTCTAATTAAGTAAATTTAAGAGAATAATCTTTCACTGTTATGTTGTCGTTCCTGAAGTTGATAAATTCTAATACCTTAGCTTCTCTCAGATTTAAGGGAAAGAACCTCTCTAAGAATGTGGTGACAAACTCCTCCCACTCTATAGGCCCTACATTATCTGTCCTTTCTGACTTCTACTCCTTGTGCTAAGTGTGAGAAACATCCTTTAACTAGTATGCAGCTAGCTCAGCACTTTCACTATGAGTAACCCCTATGATGTCTATAACCTTCTGAAGCTGATCGATGAATTCCCGAGGGTTCTTAACTTAGACCCGAGAAAGGATGAGGATTCATTTGAGTGAAGTCCTGAATCCTTGCTGCAGCTAAATTGGCCATTAGGTTGGCTGGAATGATAGCTAGTCATTCATTCTGTGTGGAAATTGAATGAGCAAGAGTAGTGAATGCATCTCTAAACTCTGTTAGAGAAACATATTTGCCCAAAGGTTCTTCAGGCTGAGGGGCTGATTGATTCTCATTTCTTATTTTAAGAGGCAAGTTCTATAGATGAAAGGGTGAAATGGATTAGACTGAGAGATTGGCTTGAGATTATGCTCACTGGCATGAAATGAATAATAAAAGATGGGAAAATATTGCTAAAACATCTTATAGCCTCCTGTACAAAAATGTGGCACTTAACACACCCATGCACAAGACTCTACTACATGCAACTTTCAGACTTCCTAGGACTCTATTGAACCTTAGTATCTAATACAAAGTTTGTAATGCCCTGGATTTTGTACCCGGAATGCTACACAATGCTCATGACCCCGAAGGACCACAAGCTTACCCATAACTCATATATGCACCTATATACTGCATGATCTACTGTTTAAATGAAGAAACAAAAACTGAAGGGACAAAAGGTACAAAATTGTATCATAAGATCGGGGATAGGGTATAAATACCCAAAACAAAAATTTCTAAACATGATAGTCTAAACATAATAGTCTGGAAAGCCTCTAACTGACTGAACTGTCTGAATAAGAAATTAATAGGACATGTTCCCAACTAACTCTGACTACTGAAATGACTAAGTATTGAGATAATGAAATTACAAATAATATAGTCCTCAGAGGATAAGGACTCACAGCTGACTGGCTGTTGATACCTGGAATATACTGATGGTCTAGAGCTCGAGTCTCTGAACCTATGGTATAAGATACTATAGCGCAAATGCATCAGCACTTTGAATGTACTAGTATGCATGTGAGGTAGGGTGAATGCATAGGGTGCATATGCATGAACAATACTAGCTAAGTGACTAACATGAACGTGAGAATACATGCATGAATACATAGTAATTATATATTAGATCGTGATAACATAAAATTACTGATAACTAATCATGACTGATTGTTGAGTTCTGATGAATGATATAACTGATAACATGAGTAACTGTAAATAATAGTCCTAAATCTGATGAAACTAACTGAGTTCCAAACTATTCTGAGTTGACTATATCTGACAGTCCTGAATTCTATAAAACTCTTTGAGTTCTATTACTGAGATTAAATTACTGTATTTGACAGTCTTAAAATTTGTAACTGAAACTGTGGAAAGTAGTTATCTAACTGACATGCCCCTTATAATGCATTATAGCTGAGTTGGGGTCCAATCTGTAACCCCAATTGGAAGGGTATCAATACCGCACCATTGATAAAGAAAAGCTATGGGTGACCCTCATCTGATAGTGGCCCCTAAGAGATAATGGTGGGAGCCTCATCTGATAGTGGGACTTCTAAGAATTACAACCTCATTTTACTATGTGTGTTTCCATCCCTGGGTTCACTCGGTGCTAATTCCTACTCCTATCTAAATAGACACTGAGCATAGATTACGGAACTAAACTAAATTAACTGAATTAGCTAAATTTCATTGACTGATGGAACATTAATGATATCTGATAACTGTTAGAGATTACTGAGATTGCTGAGTTTTTCCTGAGTCATGAAACATATTGAATTGTACTGAACCTGGCTTGACTGAGAGTATCTTGAAACATGACACTGATTCCAGGCACACAACTATATTTTTTAGGTACAAGTACACCTAGGACATGATGGAAGGAAATCGACAAGGCATGACATTTTGAATACATGACTAACATCAACAATCCATAATAGAATAATTAAAGATATTTCACGGTAATTTGATTATCATAGCTTGATACGTGAATAAGATAACATGTATACGTAGCATAATTTCATAAGGCTAATTTATGAGCAATCCAACAACAATTTCAATACAGAAGAATAACATGGAAGTCATTTTGAATAATAATTTAGCTATAGTGCATAATTTCTATCCTCCTAGGTATTATATCAACCACCTTGCAAGTACAACAAAAGGCATAGGTCAAATCATCAAATTTTGACAAATCATAAACCACCAAATTTATGGATTTCAATTTATATGCTAACATAGTTTTCATAATCTCACATAAGGATCCCAACATGGAAATCAAACAATAACCATCACATAACTTGAGCAACTCACCACATAATAATCATGATTCCTAATTTAAAATAGGGTTCTTAAGCTTTATGGATGAAATAAATCCATAAATCAACACAAAGCATACCTTAGTTGTTGATTTTGCAATGATTGATGGAGAGATTTTCTTAAAATTGAATCCCCAATTGCAACCCGAGCTTGTTCTTGAGAAAAAATTAAGAGAAACTACTATATTTTGGGAGAAGAATAGCTATATTATGTATTATTGTGTTTAAAAAGGGGTGGGAAATTGACCATTTCAACCCTGGATGCGTCTTTTAAGTTTAGTGAAATTTTCCCGAATCGGACCCCTTGGGCGATGGGGCATGATGACTGCGAAACAGAGGGATGGCACGATGTGGAGCCACCACGTTGCCACTTCATTTGTGACCAGGAAGTTTGGTGCGACATGCCATTAGCACAGACCCCTATTGGAATTTTACAATATCCATTTTCTCCTATGGCACGGTGGTCCACTGACTAATATGACATTGTTTTACAGTGGGAACTTGAAAATGCCATAACTTCTTACTAAGTTATAGGATTTAGGTAAATCGTATATCGATGGAAAATTTATTGAATTTCCTAGATGACAAAAAATCAAAATCTTATAAATTCATCATGGAATAAACACCATTCAATTTAGAAGATAATACTTGACATCTTTTGGATGAAATTAGTTAGCAAAATTTGGGGTATTACAATATCTCCTCCTTGGAAACATTCATCCTCGAATGAGACTGACTGAGAGGGGAGAAATGATAAGCCACAGTACATACTGAACATGAACAACTGAATGATGACTGACATATCTGAGATTTATATTGAGCAAGCATGTCTGATGCATGATTTCATGACTTAACTAACTCCTGAACCCATGACTAAGATTTCTAATAATTGAGTTTATCACAAGGAGAATGCATGTCTGATGCATGAACACATGACTAATCTGATACATGAACATATTACTGAATATGCAATAATACTTAGTACAAAGTTTAAAAATGAAATCCTGAGCATGAGGCTAGTATCAAGTTGTAACTGAAATCTTGACATGTAAACTAAAAAGCTTAAGGAGAACTGTTACCTTGAGCTAAATATGAGTTAGCAGAGAAAAGGTAAGGATACTTTGTATGCATGTCTGCTTATCGAGGAATTCCCTTCTTGCCAAACCCCTTCATTCTCTTCATTGAATATACCTTTAGATAGACATAGTCACACATCTCAAACTCGAGATCCTTTCTACGCGCATCTGCATAAAACTTCTTTCAGCTCTAAGAAACACGGAGTCTTTTGTGATCAACTAGAATTTCTCTAAGGAATCGAATACTAAGTCAGGCCCTATAACTGAGGCCTCACTAAATTTGAACCAACGAATTGGAGATCTGCACCTCCTACAATAGACAACTTTAAATAGATCCATCCAAATACTGGAGTAATAGCTTTTGTTGTATGCAAACTCAATCAAAGGCAAATGGTCATCCCAACTACCCTTTAAATAAATTGTACTCACCCTTAACATATCTTTTAGGGTCTGATATGAATTTGGGTACTAGGACCCTTTTGGAATGCTTTCTTGAAATGAGAGGCAAACTGGGTACCTCTGTATGAAATAATAGATAATGGAACGCTACGTAATTAGACCAACTTTATGATATAGGGTTTGGCATAATCCTCGGCTGAATAAAAGGTATGAACTAGAAGGAAATGATCTGATTTTGTCCTTCTATCTACAATGACCCAAACTGAATCATACGGATGATAAGTATGAGGAAAACCCATCACAAAGTCTATGTTCACTTCTTCCCACTTCAAAGTAGGTATACTGAACACCTGCATGGACCTACTAAGCTTCTGATTCTCTATATTTATCTGCTGACATGTAGAGCACTTAGCCATAAACTCTGCAATATCTCTATTCATACCACACCACTAATATATCTCCCAGAAGTCACGATAAATCTTTGTGGCCCATGGATGAATAAAGTAGTGCACACAATACACTTCTGAAAGAATTTACTACCTTAAGTCATCTATATCTGGAACACAGAGACGACCCCTTAGGAAGAAAAACTCTACTTTCTGATCCTTAACTGTCTCTTTCAACTTGACCAGACTGGGATCTCTATCTTTCTTTTCTTTCACCTCAAAAAGTAGAGATGATATTAAACTACTCTAAACCCGTATATCAACCTCTTTTATATCGACTAAGAGAACACCTAGTCTGGCAAGCTGATGGACTTCTTGAACTAAGTTTATCTTATTGTAATCAACATGAGCAACAATACCCATAGACAGTATACTGAGAGTGTCTGCCAATACATTGGCCTTGCCTAGATGATAAAGGATATTCATGTCGTAATCTTTCAAGAGCTCTAACCACCTTCTCTAATAAAGATTAAGATCTTTTTGAGAAAAGACATACTGGAGGCTCTTATGATCTGTGAACACATCTACATAAACTCTGTATAGATAATGCCTCCAAATTTTTAAGGCAAATAATATGGCTGCTAACTCAAGATCATCAGTAGGATTATTCTTCTCATGGGGTTTAAGCTGTCCGGAGATGTAGGCTATGATCTTACCATGCTAGATGAGGATACAACCCAAACCTACTCTAGATGCATCACAGTACACTATAAAACCATCTAAACCATCTGGAAGAGCTAGGACTAGAGCTCAGGTGAGTCGAGTCTTCAACTCCTTAAAAATTCTTCTAGCAAGGATCTGACCACTGAAACTTGACTTTCTTCTGAGTCAATCTAGACATAGGGGATGCAATAGACAAAAATCCTTCAACAAACCATCTATAATAGCCAACCAAACCCAAGAAACTACTGATATCTGATGGTGAGATAGGCCTGGGCCAGTTTCTTACAGCTTCAGTCTTTTTAGGATCTACTCTAATTCCATCACCGAAAATGATATGAACAAGAAATGCTACATACCTTAGCCTAAATTTGCACTTACTAAATTTGGCAAAAAACTGATGATTTTTGCGAGTTTGAAGTACAATTCTTAGATGGTCTGCATAATCACGCTCACTGCAGGAATAGACCAGAGTATCATCTATAAACACGATGGTGAACTTGTCCAAGTACTGCTTGAACACATGGTTCATCAAGTCCATGAAAGCTGATGGGGCATTAGTGATACCAAAGGACATAACTAGGAATATGAACTGACAATACCGAGTTTGTAGAGCTATTTTTTAAATGTCACATTCTCTAACTATGAGCTGATGATAGCTTGATCGGAGGTCTATCTTAAAGAAATAGCTGGCACCGTAAAGTTGGTAAAATAAGTCATCGATTCAGGGAAGTAGATACTAATTCTTGATCATGACTTTAATGAGTTGACGGTAGTCTATGCACATTCTTAGAGAACCATCTTTGTTTCGCACAAATAAGACTGGTGTACCCCATAGGGAAACACTGGGTCTAATGAACCCCTTATCTAAGAGATCCTTCAATTGCTCTTTTAATTCTCTAACTTCTGATGGTGCCATTTTGTATGGTGGAATATATA
Source organism: Capsicum annuum (assembly GCF_002878395.1). Lineage (NCBI taxonomy): Eukaryota > Viridiplantae > Streptophyta > Magnoliopsida > Solanales > Solanaceae > Capsicum > Capsicum annuum. The sequence continues at coordinate 1,114,116 of NW_025834406.1, forward strand.
TATTGGTTGAGTATCTAGAAAAAGATCCATGCTAAAATCTATTTCCCTTTTAGGAGGAATCCCAGGAAGTTCTTTAATAAAGACATCTGAATATTCATTCACCACTGGGACTGAATCAAGATTAGGAGTTTAGAACTAGTTTCCTTAACTCGAACAAGATGATACACACATCTTTTAGATATTATTTTCTATGCTCGAAGGTAGGAAACAAGCTGACCTATGAAAGTGGATACACTTCCCTTCCACTCTAAGATGGGCTCATTTGGAAACTAAAACTGGAATATTATATGTCTGCAGTCAACAGTGGCATAGTAGTAATTAAGCCAATCCATGCCGAGAATAACATCAAACTCCATCATCTCTAATTTGTCTAAGTTTGCTGAAGTGACTTTCTGAAATATCATAACAGGGGAAGTTCCTGTATAACTACGGGTTAGGATGGTTTTACCCACTGGGGTAGAGACTGAAATGGAATCTGCTAGAAATTCAAGACTGACACTGAAATCAACTGCTATTTAGGGAGTAACAAAAGACAAAGAAGCTCCTAAATCTAGCGAAGCATAAACATGTACATGAAAGATTTGTGATATACCAGTAACTATTAGGAGAATTTTCTTGATCATGCCAGCACTGGAGAGCATAGAGTCTATTTAGGCGTTGCCCACTACTAGGACTAGAAGTAGCACCCTATTCATTTGGGCGACCGGACTAAGCTAAGGAGAAGAGATAACTCTAATAACCTGACTGGGGGTAGTCTCTAATTCTATGGCCTGGCTTACCATAGCCGAAATAGACATCGCTACTAGCTCTTGAAGCAACCATATGGTTCTTACCATAAGTCTGATATAAAAGATTTGTTTGGGCATTACTGAAACTGCCCTGAGACTTAGAGCTTGGAGACCTATCTCCATTTCCATCCATGAACTTAGGAGATGGAGCACTAGCTGAAGAAGGAGCTGGAACTGATGACTTAGGATAAAACTAATAATGGTTTCCTTCTTCTAATTTGGGCTAAGCAAAGTTGAAACTACCTGTCTTTGCTCTCTTATTCTGCTTCTCTCTCATCTTAATATTTTGATCTTCTATTTAATGAGCATGAGTCATAGGCTTGGCTAAAGTCATTGTCACTATTCAACATCACATACCTACACTCATTTACCATACTATCATTCATCCCATAAAAAAACTTACTATCTTAGACTTGCTGTCTACAACTACATAAGGGTCATATCTGGCTAATTGAGTAAACTTAAGAGAACACTCTTTCACCGTAAAATTTTCATTCCCGAGGTAGATAAATTCTAACACATTAGCTTCTCTCGGCTCTAGGGGTATGACCCTTTCTAAGAATACAGTGACAAACTCCTCCTACTCTATAGGCCCTGCATGATCTGGCCTTTTTTACTTTTACTACTTCTACCAAATATGAGAAATATCCTACAACTTGTATGCAGCTAGCTCAGTACTCTCACTAGGATTAACGCCTATGATATCAACAACCTTCTGAACCTGATTGATGGATTGCTGACGGTTCTCATCTGACTTAGACCTATAAAAGGATGGAGGATTCATACGGGTAAAGTCCCATATCCTGGCTACAGCTTAATTGGCCACTGGGTTGGACAGAATGACAATTGATTATTTATTCAAAGTGGTAATTGACTGAGAAAGCATAGTGAATACAGCTCTAATCTCTACATAAAAAATATGTTAACCCAAATGTTCTTCTGGCTAAGGGGATGACTGATTCCCATTTCTTCTTTTAGGAGGCATGTTCTATAGAAGAAAGGATGAAATGGATTAGACTGAGAGATTGACTTGGGATTATGGTCATTGGCATGACATGGATACTGAAAGATGTGAAAATATTCCTACAACATCTTATAGCTTCGTATACATAAATGGGGCGCACAACACACTCATGCACAAGACTCTACTAGATGTGGCTTTCAGGCTTCCTAGGACTCTATTGAACCTTAGGCTCTGATACCAAGTTTGTAATGCCCCAGATCTGGTACCCGGAATGCTACACGGTGCTCATGACCTTGAAAGACCAAAAGCTAACTAATGACTGATATATGTACGTTTACACTGGATGATATACTATATAAATATTGAAACGTGAACTAAAAGGCCATAAGGCTCAAAACTGTACATAACATTTAGGATGGGGTACAAATACCCAAAACAAAACTATCTAAACATGATTGTCCAAACTTAATAGTCTATAAAGCCTTTAACTGACTGAACTATCTGAATAAGGAGTTTATGGGACATGTCCCCAACTAACTATGACTACTGAATAACTAAGTATTGAGATAATGAAATACCAAATCATATCATTCTCAGAGGATGAGGACTCATTACTGACTGATTGTTGATATCTAGAATCTACTAATGCTCTAGAGCTCGTGCCTCTGAACCTATTGTATGCGATACCATAGCGCAAATATGTCAGTACTTTTAATGTACTGGTATGCATGTGAGGTAGGCTGAATGCATGAGGTTCATATGCATAAATAATAATGACTAACTGAGTAACAGGAACGTTAGAATACATGCATGAATACATAGTAACTGTATCTGAGATCTTGATAACATGAAATTAGTGATAACTAATCATGACTGATAACAGAGTTCTGATGACTGATATAACTGATAACATGAGTGACTGTATCTGATAGTCCTGAATGTGATAGAACTTGCTGACTTTCGAACTATTCTGAGTTGACTGTAGATAAGAGTCATAAATTCTTTAGATCTATCTGAGTTCTATTATTGAGACTGGATAACTGTATCTAATAGTCCTGAATTCTGTAACTAAAATTATGGGAAGTAGCTATCTAAATAACATACCCCTAATAAGGCATTATAGCTGAGTTGGGGTCTAATCTATAACCCCAATTGAAAGGGACCCAATACCACTCCACTAGTAAAAACAAGCTGTGGGTGACCCTCATCTGATAGTATCCCCTAAAAGAGAATGTTAGGACCCTTATCTAATAGTGTTTATCTACCACATCAACCCTCATCTGATAGCGTTGATGTCTCAACCTATGCTGGCTATGTAGTTCTAAAACGAAAGGATGACTCGTAAAAATCACACCCTTATCTGACTGTGTGTTTTTGCATCCCTGGGTTCACTTAGTTCTAATTCCTACTCTCATATGAATAGACACTTAACATGGATTACATAAAATAAACTAAATTAACTAAATAAACTGAATTTGCTGAATACCGTTGACCTATTCAATAGTATAGAAATCTGATAACTAACTGAGATTACTGAGATTAGTAAACCTGTCTTTACTGAGAGTATCTTGTAACATGACACTGATTCTAGGAACACAACTATATTTTTCAGGTACAAGTACCCCCAGGACTCGATGGAATGAAATTGATAAGGCATGACATTCTTGAATACATGACTAACATGAACAATCCATAATACAATAATTAATGACATTTCATGGGCATTTTATTATTATAGCTTGATACGTGAATAAGATAGCATGTATACATAGCATAATTTCATAAGACTAACGCATTAGCAATCCAACAACAATTTCAATACCTAAGAATAACATGGAAGATATTTTAGATCACAATTTAGCTATACTGCATAATTTCTATCATCCTAGGTATTTTATCAAACACCTTTGATACACAACTTAAGGCATAGGTGAAATCATCAAATTTCACAAATCATAAACCACTAAATTCATGGATTTCAATTTATATGCTAGCATAGTTTTCATAATCTAACATAAGGATCCCATCATGGGATTCAAGCAACAACCATCACATAACTTGAGAAACTCATAACATAATATTAATGATTCATAATTTAAAACATGGTTCTTGATCTACATGGAAGAAAGGAATACATAAATCAACACAACGCATACCTTAGTTCTTGATTTAGCAAAGATTAATGGAGATATTTTCTTGAAATTGAATTTCTAATTGCAACCCTAGTTTATTCTTGAGAGGAAATTAAGAGAAACTAGTATATTTTTTCTGAAGAATGGCTAAATCATGTGTTATTGGGTTTAAATAAGGGTAGGAAATTAACCCTTTTAACCCTAGATACATCTTTTAAATTCAGTGAAATTTTCCCAAATTGGACACTTGGCGTGATGCGGCACTATCACGCCGTGTCACTTGAATTTTACAACTGGGATATTGAGGGATGGCACAAGGCGGAGCCATCACGTTGCCACTTTATTTGTAGCCTGTAAGTTGGCATGATGCGCCACTATCGCAGACTCCTACCGGAATTTGAAAATTTCTATTTTCTCCGGTGGTATGGTGTGTCACTAATTAATATAGCGCTTTTTTTATGATAGGAACTTGAAATAGTCATAACTTTCTCTTCAAATAAACACTAATTAACTTAGAAGATAATACTTGACATTATTGGGATGAAATTAGTTAGGAAACTTTGGGATATAACAGAAATTAGGACTTTTAGACACAGGTACTCAATTTAGAATAGTTCCACAAAATCGGTACTGTTAGATATGATTACTCAGTTAACAATAATACAGTATCAGTAAACTCAGATATTAGTAAATAAGTAATTCAATACTCATTATCCAGTTTCATCATGATCTCAGTTATAGTTTATGTATTTTATGCATGTACTCTCATTCAGTTATACTCATCTTATTCAGTCAATATTGTTCATGCATATGAACCCATGTATCTCATCCTACCTCACTTAGCATATGAATATATTCAAAGTACTGATGCATACCTTTCTTTTACATTATGATATCTTATATCATAGGTTTAGACGCATGGGCTGCCAATCGTACTTAGCATTCTAATCCATCAACAATAGATTAGCGGTGAGTCCTCATCGTTTGAGGATTTATTAATACAGTATTTTAGTACAAAGTTTATTTCAGTAGTTGGAGTTAGTTGGGGACTTTTCCCATCAAATCTTTATTTTGATAGCAAAGGCTTTTTAGACTAGATTATTTTCAGATAGATGTTCAATTTCTATGTTTCTTTTAGATTTGAACCTTATAGCAGACTTTCTCCTAATTTTCATATAATTATAGTATTACTAATTAGGTATCATAGCAGGTACCAATCATGGGTTAGCTTATGGTCCTTCGAGATTATGAGCATCGTGTAACATCGGGGTACAGACCCATGGTGTTACAACTACAGAAATAGAGTTGTCCAATTTTAGTTTCCAACTGAACCTGTCCTAGAGTGGAGGGGTGGTACTTTAGAACTTAGGGGTCAACTTATTTCTTACCTTAGGGCGAGAAGAATGATATCTAAAGGATGTGTCTATCATATTTTTTGAGTTCGGGACTCTAGTTTAGATACCCTTAATCTTGAATTAGTGTCAGTAGCATCTGAATTCCTAGATGTGTTTCCCAAAGATCTTCTCGGAGTTCCTCCTAAAAGGAAAATTAACTTTGAAATTGATCTTCTTCTAGATACTCAGCCTAACTCAATCCCGCCATACAAAATGACTCCATTAGAACTCAAGGAGTTAAAGAAATAGTTGAAGAATCTCCTCGATAAGGGATTAATCATACCAAGTATATCCCCATCGGGTGCACAAGTTCTATTCGTGCATAAGAAAGGTAGTTTTCTCAGAATATGTATAAACTACTAGCAGCAAAATAAAGTCATGGTCAAGAACACGTATCAGCTTCCCAGAATTGATGACTTGTTTGACTAACTTCAGGGTGCCAGTTACTTTTCTAAGATAGTCCTTAGATTAGGCTATCATCAGCTTAGAATTAAAGAATGTGACATTTCGAAGACGTCCTTCAGAACTCGGTATGGTCACTTTGAATTCTTAGTCATGTCATTTGGTCTTACCAATGCCCCAGTGGCATTCATAGACTTGATGAACTGTGTGTTCAAGTAGTAATTGGACATGTTCACCATAGTCTTTATAGATGACATTCTTGTCTACTCTTGCAGTAAGCATGATCACACAGACCATCTCTAAAAAGTATTAAAGACTCTCAAAAACTATCAGTTGTTCACAAAATTCAGTAAGTGCAAATTTTGTCTAAGGTCAGTAGCTTTCCTCCGCCATATCATTTTTTATGATGGCATTAGGGTTGATTCCTAAAATACCGAAGCATCAAGAAATTATTCTAGATTTATCTCTCTATCAAATATCAGGAGCTTCTTGGTTTTGGCTGGGTATTACCGATGGTTTGTTGAGGGATTTTTGTCTATTGCATCCCTTATATCTAGATTGAGTCAAAAGAAAGTCAAATTTCAGTGGTCAGATTCTTATGAGAAGTGTTTTCTGTAGTTGAAGACTCGACTCACTACAGCCTCAGTTTGACTCTACCAGATAGTTCAGATGGATTGATGGTACATTGTGAAGCTTCCAAAGTTTGTTTGGGGTGTGTTTTGATGAAGAGAAGTAAGGTCATAGCCTACGCCTCTAGATAGCTTAAGCCTTATGAGAAGAACTATTCCACTCATGATCTTTAGTTAGTAGCTATAGTGTTTTCTCTAAAGATTTAGAGGTACTATTTGTATGGAATGCATGTTGATATATTCACTAACCATAAGAGCCTGCAGTATGTATTCTCTTAGAATGACCTAAACCTTCATTAGAGAAGGTAGTTAGAGTTGATTAAATACTATGACATGAGTGTTCTGTATTATCTGAGCAAGGCCAATATAGTGGCTGATGCTCTTAGTAGGACATCTATGGGTAGTGTTGGTCACGTGGAAGATGATAAGAAGAAGTTAGTTTAGGAAGTTCATCTACTTTCTCAACTAGGTATTTTCTTAGTCAATTCAACAGAAGGTAGTGCATGGGTGCAAAGTAGTTCAGAGTCATCTCTGGTTTCTGAGGTAAAGGAGAAGTAGGACAGAGATACCAGTCTAGTTAAGTTAAAAGAATTAGTCAGAGATCAGAAGATAGAAGTTTGTTCCTAAGGGAGAGATGGTGTATTACATTGTTAGAGATGGCTATGTGTGATAGGTGTATATGAATTGAAGTGGTGGATTATCTCAGAAGTGCATGGTGTGTGCAACTCAATTCATACAAGGGCCACCGAGATGTACCACGACTTACGGGAAGTGTATTGGTTAAGAAGGATGAAAAAAGACATTGCAGAGTTTGTAGCTAAGTGCTCAACGTGTCACTAGGTTAAGATTACGCACCAGAAGCCTAGTGGGTCCATGCAGGAGTTCAATATTCAAACCTGGAAATAGGAAGAAGTGAGCATGGACTTTGTGATGGATTATCCTCGTACTCATCATCATCATGATTCCATATGGGTTATCATAACAGGATGACCAATTCAGCTTATTTCTTACCAGTCCGCACCTCTTATTCAGCCGAGGATTGTGCCAAGATCTATATTAGAGAGTTGGTCAAATTGCACGATGATTTATTATCTATTATTTTAGATAGAAGTATGCAATTCACCTCTCATTTCTGGAAAGCCTTCCAAAAGGGTCTTGGTACCTAAGTTTACCTTAGTACAACCTTCAATCCTCAAATAGATGGTCAAGCACAAAGGACCATTTAGACTTTGGAAGATATTCTAATGGCGTGTCCCATCAACTTTAAGGGTAGTTGGGATGACCATTTGCCCTTGATTAAGTTTGCATATAATAACAGCTACCATTGAAGAATTTAGATGGCCCCATTTCAGCGGTTCATGGGAATAGATATAGATCTCCTATTTGTTGGTTTGAAGTAGGTGAGGCCACAGTGGTAGGGCCTGAATTTGTATTTTAAACCTTAGAAAAAGTGGTTTTGCTGAAGGAAAGGCTTAAGACAACTCAGAGCCGGAAGAAATCGTATGTAGATGTGTAAAGAAAGGACCTTGAGTTTGAGGTTGGTGACTATGAATATTTGAAAATCTCTCTTATGAAGGGACTAAAGAGGTTTAGAAAGAAAGGAAAACTCAGTCCCCGATATGTCAGTCCTTACCAAATTCTTAACTGTTTCAGAAAGGTGGCTTACGAGCATAAGTCGCCTTAATACTTAGCTTCATTCCGTCTAGTGTTTGATGTATCCTTGCTAAAGAAATGCATTGGTGACCTAGCGGTTGTAGTTCTTATAGAGGGTTTACATGTTCAGAACAGTCTTTCTTATGAAAATGTTCTTGTCAAAGTCCTTGATTATCAGATTCACAGACTGAGGAACAAAAAAGTACATTTAGTCAATGTTTTTTGGTGCTGTCATTCCATTAAGGGAGCTACTTAGGAATCAGAAGCAGATATACGGACCAAGTATCCTCACCTCTTTTCAGCAAACTCAGACTCAGCTCAAGGTAATAGTTTTCCTTAAATTTATTTAGTTCAATGCTCAAATTACCTTTAAAACTCTGTATCGGTTTAATTGCATAGGATTTTGTATCATGCATACCTTCATGAAATAGCTTAGTCATGTGTCATGTCTTCAAAACTTAGTCATGCTTTAGTTATGCATGCTCAATATAAAAATTTCAGTATATCAATACTTTCTATCAGGTAATTACACTTCAGTTGTGCATGTTCAGTTTATAAATTCAGTCTATTAATATTTCTTAGCTTAGTGAGTCTCATTAAAGGACGAATGTTCCCAAGGGTGAGATACTTTAAGATCCCGTAAAATCCTAAGCTTAAATTATTTTGTTAATGCTAGAAAATGGGTCCCAGACTTAGAAATTTCATCTAAGTATTTATACATTGAAGTAATTTAGCCTTCGTAGGTGGAGATCCTATTTTATGACCCTTATAACCTTAAAATATCAGTCTTTATTTTTATTCATGATCCAGAATAACAGTAGGCATTCTCGAGAGATTTTTGGAATTTTAGAACATTATTTGAAGAACGTTTAGAAGTCTAAACCAGTGGATCAATGCGATCTTAATGTACTGTATCACCTATAGCATTGATAAATGTTTTTCCGAGCTCTCAGTGTCAAAATCCAGTGAGCCAACGTGGACTCGGCGTGACACACTGGCCATAGCATCTATCCCATTGATGCAGCGCGTCGTGCTACGCATTACTGGGCATGTTTTTATTCATTGGAAGCCCACATCTAGAGGGTTAAATAGGTCTGCTACCACCTTTTATCAGTCCACAAAACACGAGACTAAGCCACTTTAGAGGAAAAATTCATTTTCTATTCTCAAATTACTCAAAAACAAAACCTCTAGGCTTCCAATTCAAGATTCAAACTTCAAGGAAGCACCATCAATCTTCACTAATTCAAGCCTCAAGGTATGTGAAGTGTTCATCCAAGGGTTTCCTTCCACCCTTGGAGTTCAAGAAATTCTTTTAAACTATAAGTTAAATGATTTTTCTTAATTCCATGTTGGATATTGAATGTATTCATAATTTTGATGTTATTTCAATTTCTAATCCATAGGTTATTACAAGTATCATGTGAAATTATTTTTCATGCGTGTAGTATTATGTGATTCACGTTGAACACTTGAAACTATAAATTGGGATTTGAAATTATGATGCCTACATGTTGCTTAGTATCATATGTATAGATTATATTTACCCAAGTACTTGATGAATTGATCATGTAAACTAAAACAGAAAAATTAGGTCATGCTAGCTTATGTGCAAGTTCATATCTTACAAGTGATTGATAAAATGTATCTATGAATGAGTTAGAAACAAGTACAGATGGTTATGTTTTTCAAGTTATGGTAAGCTTTAATTTTCATGTTATCGAGTCCTAGTGATATTCAATAGCCGAAGATCTAGCTGTTTACCTAGGGCTATAATAGTTATAGAATAGGATCGATAGTGTCACAAACAGTAGCACTCAGTACCCAATCATAGTCTAAGTTTAGTATTTAGTTCAGAGATCTAGTAAACCCAGTTGTTAATAGAACTCAATAGCATTCCATTAGTCAATGAAATCCAATAAACTCAGTTCAGTTAGACAGCACGATCAGTAACTGTTCAGTTAAGCCTACTGTAGTTTAGAAAATTAGTTTAGTGTCTACTCAGTTGGGTGCAGAATTCTGGACCGAGCGAGTACAGGGATGATGGCTTCTCTATCAGATATTAGAGTTATAAGTAGCATTCCCTGTACTCTAGAACTACGCAGCCAGTATAGGATATGAGAAGTCACCCATCAGATTAGGCTTGACTTTATCGCAGAAGTGACCCATCAGTTCAGTCTTGACACCCTTAGTCCTTCGGGACAATACAATACATTAGTATAATAAATCCATACAGCCAGTGTTTGTACCCATGGCATGGTATTGTTACCCTATAAACTGGGGTTACTGGTTAGACCCGAATCCACTCAGAGAAGGGTATATTAGTTAGATTATTACCTCCTATAGTTTTATTTTTAGTTTTAATTTAAGTACAGAACTCAGTTAAGTTATACAGATTCAGGACTATTAGATACAATTACCCAGTTAGTGTAGAACTTAGATCATTTCTTCAAAATTAGGACTGTTAGAAATAGTTATTCAACTATCAGTAATACAGTATTAATGAACTCAAATATCAATTAATCAAGATTCAAAACTCAGTGTTCAGTGTTATCATAACCTCAATTATAGTTTATGTATTCATGGATGTACTCTCATTCAGTTATGATCATGTTACTCAGCAAGTTATTGTTCATGCATGTGAACCTATGCATATCAGCCTACCTCACTTAGCATACCAGTACATTCAAAGTACTGACGCATAATTTTCTTTTTTTCTATGATGTATTATGTCATAGGTTCAGATGCACAGGCTCCTGACCTCACTTAGCAGCTCAGATTATCAGTAGTAGATTTAGTGGTAAGTCTTCATACTTTTGAGGACGATGTTATCTTTCAGTATTTTAGTAGCTCGGTATATTTAGTAGATCATGTTAGTTTGGGGCCTATCCTTTGAACTCCGTATTTAGATAGTTAGAGGCTTTCAGACTAGAGTATTTTAGACAGATATTTAGTTTTTGTATTCATTAATCAGTATTCAATATTTGATTCAGTTGTGAACCTTATGGCAACTTTAGCCTAATTTCTTGATTTTTTTCAATATTTTTATTATTACAATATGATTATTTAGTGCTCACAGTAGATATCAATCATGAGTTAGCTTGTGGTCCTTTGGGGCCGTAACCACCGTGTAGCATTCGGGATACAGACTCATGGTATTATAGATCGTTGTAGTATTCGTCATCTTATGATCCATAGTGATCTTAATGCTAGGAAGTATAGATAGATTGAGTTTTTTAAGGATTTTGATATTTCCATATTGTATCATCCAGGCAAGGTAAATTTTATTATTGATCCCATGAGTTGGAACGTAGTAAGTATGGGTATCTTGGCTTGTATTTCATTTTCTTAGAGGTCATCAACATGGGACACCCAGTCTTATACAACTTGATGGTTTATCTTGATATTCAGACCCTAGAAGAATTCTTGCTAGAGTTGAGGTGAAGTCCTCATCATTTGAACAGATTTGAGATCATTAGTTTAAGGATAGTAAGCTTTGATTCTTTTGTGATCTGGTGTTGAGTGGTGAGTTTGAGAGGAACACCATAGATTCTGCGGGTATTTTAATATTTGATGGTCATATTTATGTTTTAAGGATCAACGACTTGGTTTAGTTGATTTTGCATGAAGTTCACATCTCTAGATATTCTATTTATCTTGGCAAAAAAAAGATATATAGAGATTTGAGATAGCATAATTATTGGAGTGGTATGAAGAGAGACATAGTAGGCTTTTTAGCTCATTGCCGATGTTGTCTACAACTAAAGGTCGAGCATGAGTGATTAGGTGGATTGACTTAGAGGTTACTCAATCCTTAGTGGAAATGGGAGTAGATTACCATGGATTTATAAGTGGTTTGCCTCGTACTTTACGTTCCTTTTTTGATGTTGTTTTGTGTTGAGAGATTGGCCCATATCTATGTTCGGGAGATAGTCCACTTGCATAATGCATCCATTTCTATTATTTCAAACTATGATTCTATGTTCACTTTGAGATTCCGAAGAGTGTTTCAAGAGTAGTTGGGCACTCCAGTTTAAGTTAATACAACTTTTCATCTGCAAATATTTGTTCTACCAGAGAGGACCATTTAGTTGTTTGTGGAGATACTCTGGGTCTGTGTTGTAGATTTTGGAGGCTAGTGGGAGTAATACTTAGCCTTGGAATCGTTTGCATATAATAAAATCTATTATTCGAGTACTAAGATGCTATATTTTTATGCTTTGGATGGTAGAAGATATCACTCTTTGATTGGATAGTTTGAGACTTCCTTGGTTAGGCCCTGTGCTACTGATTTGATTCAAAAGTTGTTGCATGAGGTAAGGTTAATTTAAGATAGGTTGAGTATGGATTAGAGTAGGCAGAAGGCTTATATAGATCAAAGTCTTTGTGCAATAAGATTTCAAGTTGGTCATCAAATATTCCTCCATGTATAACCCTAGAAGGTTGTGATAAGGTTCAGGAAGAAGGGCAAGCTTAATCCTATATATATTGGACCTTTTGATAGATATCTTTGGCATAGTTGGCAAGGTAGTCTATTATTTAGATTTACCTCTATATTTTGTTGTTGTTCCTCTAGTTTACATGTCTATATGTTACGTACATATATTCCTTATCTCTCTCATGTAATTAGATGGGACTCAGTCTAGTTAGATGAGCATTTAACCTTTGTAGAGGCGTCAGTGCTCTTTTAGGCTAGTAATGTTATGCGCTTGTATAGTAGGGAGACTTCTATAGTTAAGGTTCAGTAGAGGAATGACCTAGTGAAGGAGTCCAATTAGGAGAATGAGAGTGAGTGTGGACCTAGTATCCTTACATGTTTGAGACTTCAGGTTTTCCTAATCCTTAACCCTCGGGGACGAAAGTTCCTTTAGTAATGAATATTTTAATGACCCTTCCACTCATTTTTCATATTTTTTGTTATTTTTCCCATTAGAGCTTTTCTATAGCTACCCTAAGTCATTTATGACTTTTTGGGACAGATAATTCGGTTATCAAGCAGTTTCTTTAAGTTTTTAGAGCCAATTCTTTGTTTTGAAGTCTTCATTTCTTCCAAAATACCACTGGATGAAAACATCAGTACGATGATCTCAATTGCAAAGTATAAGTACACAAGTAGCTCTAGAATGTCAATTTTAAGTAAGGTAGACCTTTGGTTCAGGTTCTGAGGCACCCCAGCTTATTTTAACCTGTTGGTTGAAAATTAAGAAATTAAAAATATGGGTGTTGGACCCATATTTTGTCAAAATGACGTCAAATGGAAATTCTAAGTGTTCCATTGCAATATAGGCATCATTATTCTTGTTTTCATTAGTATAATGTATTTTTGATATCTTGAAATCTTAACGAGGCTTCTCAGAAGAAAAAGTGATGGTTTAGGGGTTCATTGAGCTTTCTTTGACATCGAGGTAGGCTAGGTTAATTCCTTGTTAGATTGAGCTATCTCTTAGTATTCTAATGATGTTGTGTTAGATTTGGGATGGGTTTAGGTGTTTGATTGATGAAATACAAGACTAGTGTTAGTTGACAATTTAGGATTAATTGAAATCATAGAGTTGAAGAACTTAGCCTATTTACTTATCCCTTTAGGTGAATTGGACTTCATTACTCATGTTTAGCATTACAATGTCTTAAATCACTAAAGTTTGGTAAAAATGTTCTAGTTACTTATTCTTTGGGTATATTTTCCTTAGTTGCTAACACTAAAGCAGGTTGCCTTAGTTCCTATTTAATTTAGATAAAATGCTTGATAAGAATCTCTACCTTAGGGCTAATTGTACCTTTCAATGCATCTAAGAGAGGATTTAGATACCTTAGCCTAGTCCTTGATAGCATTATACTTAAAACATATTTTGGGGATGTATAAGTTGGCTCTTTGACCCACCTAATGTCATGATTGATGATTAGTTCTCTTGGAATGCTTATACATTTGTTGAATGCCTAGAGAATGACCCTTTGAGGAAACATTGATTAACCTTTGTACTTGTTGGTTATGGTGAATTATGTTGGGAGTAAACCCTTAATGATTATGCCATATGTATGACTTATTGTTTAATCTTATGACAAGCTATTGATTATGCTATTCTTTTGACTATTGATTTGACTACCGAATATACCATTGAATGAACCATTGATAATGATATTATCTAAGACATATTATGTTATCCACTATGCCAGGAATTAGCTATTTCATGAGATATTGATAAGCTATATTTCATGCTAATGATAAGCCATTGAATATAATTTTGGTAAGCCATTGCTCATGATATTACTTATGAGTATGATCATGCTAAGAAATTATAGTTGTAAGCATGCTAGAAAACCTCCCTATTGACGATATTAGCAATTATCTCATGAATTATTTTAGAAGTCATGGTTATTGATTATATGGGATGCTATGCTATTAATTATACTTGAAATTATGATGATTGATTATATGATCACTTATGCTATTGATTTTTCCACCGACTATGATATATTGATACCCGATAAGGATGGAGTATGTTATGATGATATATTGATACCCAGCAAGGCCGAAGGATATTGTGATTATTTGTTGATATCCGCAAGGCCGTAGGATATTGTATTGATTTATATACCCAAAAAGTCTGAAGGATGACTATGATGATATAAATCTAACAAGGCCAAAAAATATTTATGAAGATGCATTCATACCCGACAAGTTTGGAGGATGATTATATTGATGTGCCTATGTGTACAACTACTGGTTTGAGTCCGGCTATGCCTTTCTATGGCTATTATCTATTTATATGCTTATTCATAGTTAGGTATGTTGCTAATATTAGGGATGTCACTTATTGCCCGCAAGTGATAATTGATTATGATGAGGTAAATTTGATGATTATGACTTGCAGGAACATATAGTTTGGTTACCAAGATGTTTATTTAGTTTTTAATATCAATTCCTTGTTTAGAAGTCTTTGCTGGTTCCAAATGGCCACTGTGCAAAAACATTAGTAAAATAATCTTGGACACGAATTCCAACTATGCCAGCTCTCCAAAATATAGATTTTTGGGTAGTTAGATCTTTGGTTCAAGTCCTAATGCACCCAAGCTCATTATGACATATTGGTCGGAAAGTCAAAAAATTGAGAATTTTTGCGTGGGCCCATATTTGGTCGAAATAATCTCGGATGGAAAATTCAACTTTATCATCACATCCTTAATGATGAAATTAGTGTGGTAACATATTTTATTTGCTTATATAGGATTTTAAATGAATCCTGAGGTATCGTTGGAAAACAAGGAAATTTCCCAAGATGTTGGTGCTGAGAGGTGCACAATCGCATAAAGGGATATTATGATTTTACTATGTTGATTTCCATAAGAGGGGCCAAAATATAACTTAAGGAATCTCCATCCATGGATGGCGATCACCACACCTGATTGGTTCTGTGGTTATAAAAGGGACCCTTAGGTCAAAATGTTGGACATTTCACCTTATCTTTGAGACCAGGAAACCCCAAAATGGCATGCCAATCCTAAATTGAGTATTGGTTCCATCTTAGAAGCTTGATTAACATATATTTTTGTGATTAAAAATGAATTTAAGGTAAGAATCCTTCATTTTCATGTTTGGATTTCTTGATTATTTGACCAAACCCCAAAGAAGCTTAAGAGTTTGATTTTAGCCCAAATAAACTTAAATTTCTCTTTTTCTTGAGGCTTATGATTCCCTAATGGTTTATGAACATTAAGTTGATCTTTGAAATGTGTTCTTCATATATAGGATCCAATCGGGATTTTTTGTGTAGTTTTTGGACTCGAAGAACAATGGTGCAATATGGCTATCGATGTTCCTGTAATGAAGTTTAGATTGTGTTTTTTATATCGTAGCACCTTAAAGAATCTTCTTGAAAGGGAAAAGTGAAGGTTTAGCGGATTGTTGAGCAATCTTCATATTTGACGTAGGCTAGGCTTACTCCTTGGTAGATTGAGCTATGTTATAGGATAATTGTGATATCTTGCTAGGTGGAGATGGGTTTTAAGTACTGGATTGATGAGATGCAAAACTTGGGTTAGTTGGACCAATTAGGCAATGTGAATCTTAGAGTTGGTATGATTGACTTGTTTCCTTCTATCATTGGTAGAATAAACTTCATTACTCATGTTTAGCATGAGAATGCCTTAGAATCCTCAACCTTAGGTGAAAGTCTCTAGTTGCTCATAATAGGAGTAAACTTGGCCTTAGTTGCTCATACTAGAAGAGGTAGCCTTTTTACTATTGGACATAGTAAAAATGCTTGAGTGGAATATTTAATTTAGGTCTTATGGTGGCTTATTATACATCTAAGAGTTTATTTAAATACCTTAGCCTAGTTGACACAACATAAACCGAGGCCTTGTCATAATGGGAATCCCAAGTCCAACAAGGACCGGGGACAATAGTCGATACCCAACCCAACCATCCAAATGCATCCCCTGAGTAGGATGAATCCGAACATATAACAAGATAGTGTACCAGACTCTGGGATAGATCCATGACCATGACCAACTAAAGAAAGTCCAACCAACCAACACAAAACCAATAACCCAAACAAAACAAAAACAATAACAAAGTATGAGTTCTTAACCGAGTAGGATGGAACAATAATAAATACAATCAAACTATATCATCCCCAATACCAATGTCAATACTAAGACTAACACCAATACCGACACTGCTCATACCAACCCATAGTAGTTCAACAAAGCCTCTAATCGAAAGTAAAATTATATCCGGTTAGTTCATACCCCTAAACATAGTAAAAACCAATGTCCAGGAAATAACTAACGTATGTAAAGACATCCATAGCATGAAATAGAGCCTTCCTATATATCGAAGCTCATCACTTCAATCCAACAACTGATCTAAAAATCAATCACTAAACAGAAGGAGTAGAAAGCCTATTATTATATAGACTGGGGATACAGCCACCCGAAGATGGGTTAGCGGGTAAATGCAAGCATGCACTTAGGATGAGTATAATATAATGCAAACCTTTATAACCAAATAAACAACCACACATACATATATATAACCATGCTGGTAAAGATAACTGGGTTTAGCATGACTTTAAAACTATCAACCTGGGTATGTGTAGCTTAATCGTCCTAGAATGATCCAGATGCTATAAGGGTCCAGTGTAACCCCCTGAATGGGCCCCGGTACGTGTAACCGCACGAACCTATGAGATACTAAAGGAGTAGGTGATTCTCGAGTACTCTTAGCTCTCCATGATACATATGTACAATTCTACCTTGTTTATTCCCGTGTACCCTGTAAGTATGATATATGGTCACCATGAACAGTCCTTATGTTGGCAATTATGAGTTTATAGTGTCCGTCCATTAGACTCAAACCTTTATGATTAGCTATCATACCCCGCAATTATTACAAAATTTAACCATTACCCCATAACTAAACTACCATTTCCATTTATTAGTAACCGAGGCTATAAGTAGTGGTATCATAATACCGACTAGCTTACAAGCAATATCCTTAGCCATCTTTTTTAGAAAGAAGGGATTCCTATGTGCCCATTGATTACATTATCAAGTTGACTTGCGGGAATCCCATGTACCAGACTAGATAATCATTATTATGTTTGCTTGGGAGATTCCCTTATACCACAACAAGGAATTCAATTTGACCAACCATAACAACTAACACTTTACCATTTAACCATTTTAATTCATTTAAACCATTTAGACTATTTAAAGTTCCATTACTAAGTTATACCATGAAATAGTTCCATTAAAAGTCCTACAATATAGTAAAAGAATTCCCATAGGCATTTTATCAAACATATTGAGGGTGTTTCCCAAACCAAAACCAAATACCAATTAACCATTTCCATGTAGCCAAATGTTCAAACCACCATAAAAACATGTAAATCAATAATTAAAACATGGGGAAACCATAACCATGCATTTATATCCAAAAACCCCATCATATATTTAAAAACCCAAAACCATACAACAACTATTCCATGAAGAAAATTCTTAAAACATGCCTTTAGGTTTTAATAACAATGAGGGGGGAGTAACATACCTTGGATTGAAAAAAAGATGAGAAGAAATCACCCCTATGATCCTCAATTGACCTACTTGAAGGAAAACCTAGCTTTTCCATAACCTAAGAGCCTTGAGAGATTTTTAGAGAGTTAAAGTGTGTGATTAATTACAATTAGGTTAATGAGGCATCAAAAAGGTATTTTAAGTCATGGGGTCCCAAGAAGTTAGAAGGGGAAATGTCCAAAATAACCCCAACTTAAATTGTACTAATTTTTCACAAAGGGTATGACTCCACCATACCACCCTTAGCTTATCATATAAGTGGTACCTATAATTTGTACCCTAGGAGTCCCTTGTACTCTTAGAACTATCAAAAATACAACCACCAAGCCTGAATCATACCCAAGTATATGATACATACCTTTAACCTGTACCTTAGGTAGAATCCAGAAGAATTGACACTGTTCAACATACAAGTTGGACTATACGATTCATACCCTATCTCACGACTCATGGTGAGACATTCTTACTCAGATCCAAGTTAAGTTACTAAGTTTTAAATTAACTGAAGAAAAAATAAAACCAACAACCCATCACCACTAATACGACTCATACCCACCTAGTCGTATCCATTCTAGAAACTCAACCACCCAACACAATCTAACACTGGACAACATAAAACTGGGTCACCTTACCCATACCCTATCAACTGATTGGTACCCCTTAGTCATATGATCTCTAGAAGACAAAAATTGAGAAATTTTTCTAAGGGTCAGAACCCAGGGCATTTCACTAGAATAGGGTGGAAATCGACTTAAAATATATTTTGGTGATTTAGAAGTGGGATAGTTGACCCACCTTAAAGAAAGATTGAAGAGTAGTTCCCTTTAACCTTTGTGCTTTGTAATATACTAGATAATGCCTTTTCGAGGAAATATTGATGATTATTTGTATATATTGGTTATGTGGAATAGCATTGAGAATGATGCCCAAGTGATTATGCCTTTGTATTCATTAATGGCTAAAGCTTATGTCAAGTTATTAATTATGTTATTGTGATTAACAATTGTATGGTATAATGAATGTGAAATTAAATAATCGCTATACTATAATATGGCCTAAGCCATAAATGATGTTAATGACAATGCTATGAACAAGTTATAGATTTGGTCATGCTTTAGCTATTGCTCATACTAATGATAAATTTTCTTTAGGCCAATAGTAGGCCAATGAATATTTTTCTAATGGGACATTCTTCATGATATTGCTTATGGTTATTCCCATTGACTAAATGGCCAGATTACGGATTATGTAATGTCAATCCTAGATTAAAATTTTAATTATGACATTTATTAGGATAGGGTTTGGGACATTAAATATGTTATTGTCCAAGTTATTATTATGCTTAATAATTATGCTAATAACCATAATGGAAATTTTCTTATTATCGATATTAGAAATAATGATGTTAATGGGGCTTGAAGGTACACTTATTGACAATATGAAAGGATATTCTATAGATTATTCTTGGACTCATGATACTTCCTTATATGATTATTTATGCTAATGCTTTTCCCGCTTCTTATACTTATCTATATACCCACCTTTTCAGTATGGGATAGAGTAAAGATATTGGTATTAAATATATAACTTTCAGTGGAAATCCCGATGATATTTTATGTTATTCATGTTACATATATATATATATATCTATTGATAAAATAACATTGTTGATGAACGTTGGATTATGGAGGTATGATTTTCTTCACTTCTCTCTCTATGTATATTTACTTTATTTCTCGTAGGGCTTGTCATTTACCTTAGGCATCGTGGGGCTTCTCACTCACTTTAGCCTTCAAGGGGCTTGTCATTTAATTTATCCCTCATGTGGCTTGTCTTTATTATTGATATAAATTTACATAATGTGAATATTAATTTTATGATTATACCCGGCAAAGCTAGAGGATATTATGATGTTAGGTTTATACCTGATAAGGTCAGAGAATATTATGAATATTTAATTATACACGGTATGATTATAGGATTTTTTTTAATATGATGATACCCAATGCGTCCAAATGATATTGTGATAATATGATGATACACAACAAGGTCGGATGATATTGTGATGATATGATGATACCCTGTGCAGCCGGAGGATATTATGATGATATTTTGACACCCGGTGTGGATAGAGAATATTGTGATGTTACATTGAAACCTAATAATATTGGAGAAAACTATGATGTTATGATGATGACCTGCAAGGCCGAAGGATTATTAGTGATGTGCTTTTGTGTACATCTACTTGTTTTAATTCGTCTAGCCCTATGAATGGAAATTATGTGCTTATTTAGGCACTTTGGGTATTATGTTGACATTAGAGATGTTTGTCATAGTCTTCTAATAAGTTATGTATTAACTTATATAGTCATTGATTTAAGGATGATAAATGTATAGTGGGGGATTTTGTTTATGTGGCTAATAGTGACCAATAGTTTAGTAAACCTTTGTGATAATAGAGGACTAGGGTCATTGATGTTTATTAATAGTGATGATTAACATATTATATAGGTTAGTAATAATGGGTTTAGAGATGGCGGTGATTAGTTTCTATTGATAACTATGTTTATGACATTGACTAGTTGTTATGCGGGGATTTGTGGATTAATGATGCTAGATAATAAAAGGTGTTAGTTGATAGATGGATAATGAAAAAAATTATGATTGGTACACTTTTGCTAGATAGAGGCTAGTGGAATTATTATGGATAGAAACAAATAATAGTTAATTGACGAATATTTTGTAGTGGTGAATCTTGAGTAGATGCTAGATAATTGCTACTTAGTCAATAATGGTTGAAAGTTGAACCATGAATAGTGATCATGTGATGAATAGTAAATAGATAATAATTAAAGGTTATATGATGTCTAGTGAGTAATTAGTTGGGTATTAAGTGTTGGCTAGCCAATAATGTGTGAATAAGGTGTATTGACGAGGTAGATCACTAAGTGATGGTATGTTTATGGTTATGAGTACACTGGTATATGTTACTCCATTATAATTATTGATAATAATTATGAATGTTGGAAAATGGTCATTTGATGAAAATTGAGTAAAACTATAGATAATGAGGATGTTTTTATATATTGTTGATTTGAATCCTTTATGTTTCTCTTTGGTGTACTCTCTGATGGTAAGGGAAGCCATGATGAGTTCTTTACTTTATACACTAGTTTATGTATGGTCACTAACTCTGTAATTGTGTTTTCTTTTGATTGTTCTTGTGTTACTTTATGAGTTTTAATAATTTATTCCTTATGCACGACGGGATTGACATACATTGATGCCACATGTTATGTTGTTATTTTGATATTTAATGCTTTTTATGTATAGTTATATTGCCATGTGTTGATGTCTTATGTTACACTATTATTATGATTTGTTTACTTATTATATACAATGATGACGGAGATGATTCAGGTTCGATTATGTACCTTGACATAGTTATGAATATCTTTTACTTTATCATTCTCATATCATTATTTAGCTCAGTCGACTGATGATGCATATTGAATACCCATTTTTTTGGTACTCATACTATACTTCATTACTTTTTTGCTGTAGATTCGAGTATTAGTTGTCGTTGTTGATCATTGATCATGTGGTAATTGATTTCCAGACATAGGTGAGCTCTTGGAGTTTGAGTCACCCAACTTCCTTGTAACTTTTTTATTCAGTTTTTAGTATTTAAGAAAGTTGTATTTCCTATTCTAGATTTGGAATTTTACTTATATTATTAGTTACTCTTGTACTAAATCTACCATGTTTTGGGATTAGTATCCTATTGATTGTTTATTTAGTTTAGAACCCCTTTTGTTCATAATAGATATCCTTGAACTTCACCTATGAAGGGCCTTTCTTATCGAATTAACCTATTTTATTATCTTCGGGTTAGGTTATTGGCTTACCTACTGGTGGGTTGTGATAAGTGCCATCTTTACCCATAAATCATGTTATGAAAAATTAGTATCAAAGACAAGGTTTCACCAGTACCATTGGTACAAGAGCAAGTGTCTAATATAGTCCTACAGATTGAAACATTGATGTCTATTTCCTATCTTTGGGAGGATATGGGGAATTAATAGGAGTAATTCACTTCTTTCACTCATTTAATACTAAGAATCTAAGTTGGTTTGTGGAATATTCTCTTGACTTTATTCATCCATAGAAGTCCAGGGCATGTGCTACTACTATACGAGGTGAGGGTCCCAAGTCCGAACCTAGGGATCTTAATTTAGTTTTTTAATATAGATGACCTAGAGATCATGAATAACCTAGATCTATTTCCGCATGTAAAAGATAGGATACACTTTCTTGAGCTCATGATTCTTTTGCCATAGCCAGTGGTGGGACGAGATCCAACCCAGGCTCCACCACGGTACATTTCTTCAGCAGTGCTAAAAAATGCACTAGTTCAGTTGATGGGTATTATTGGTGGTGTTCCATTTAATTGTGCACAGTCTATATACTAGCGTGGTACAAGGGATGGGTGCATCTTGTAGCTGTGCCTCCCTGAGTTAAGATTCCTCCTTCATCTATAGTTTCACAATCGATAGTCACCCAGCTAGTGGTTTTCCATCCTAAAATGTTTTCTGACGAGAAAAAGGTATTTTATCGATTCTTGAAGTTTGCCAAACTGATATTTTTAAGTGCTCCTTTAGAGGAGGCATATGAGTTCCTAAATGTTTGTGATGATCGGCTTCATGGTTTAGGCCTTATTAAGACTCATGCTATGGATTACACCATGTTGTAGAATTGTTAGCTCATTATTGGGTGAGAGGTTATTTGGATTTAAGACTAGCTGGATCTTTCTCCTTTGTCATGGACTCAGTTCTTTGAGATGTCTTAGGGATGTATATGCCACACAGCCCTAGAGATTGATTGAGAGATATGTTCTAAAGAATAGATAAGGGTTCCATTATAGATGATAAGTGTGAGAGGGTTCACTGCTTTGTTTAAGGGTTGAGTCTTTCTATTTGCATGTCTACTTATAGTTTGGTCATCGCTGGTAGGTCATTAGTGAGGTTTCAGAGCATGCTAGAAGGATGGACGTGATGCACCATAAGGGCCATGATATATGGCTTAGGTTTCAGGGTAGACTCAGTTGGAGCCATCATAGTTGCCAACCCAGAGATGGTAAATCGTAGAATAGGTATCATTCTCGTCCATCCGTTTAAACTTAGAGTTATCTAAGTTGTCCTGTTCAGGCAGGTTTTTAGATTACTGATGTAGGTCAGTCTAGTGCTACAGATTACCCTAGTGAGGGTAGTGGCCAGTCCTCGAGGGGTTTATTTTTTGGTCAGTCTAGATGTGGTGGCTATTCTAGGTTAGTTAGATCTATTGGCTCTAGTCCTGCTCAAATTTCTATATTTACTTGTGGATTTCCTAGTTACTATTTGTCAAATTCCCTTAGACATGGCGTGATAGTTGGTTTAGCTTAGAGTGTTTCCCTATTAATGTAGTTCACCCATCAGTTAGAGATGATGTTAATTATGGTAGGGATGGTTTCCATGTTACACAAAGAGGTACTCAGATCGGCAGGACAGGAGGTTGGTTTGGTGCCTCACCTGGTAGTGGGCATGGTTAGTTGAATGAAGTACCTACTAGAATCGAGGCTTAGACTTTGGATACTGTAGTTACAAATATGATTTTGATGTATCTTAAGTGTACCCTTTCCTTGTTTGATTTGAGATCCAATTATTCTTATATATCTTCTTGTTATACACTATAGTTGGATTTGTGTACTAATTTATTATACATTTCATTGCACGTATCTACTCTCGTGTGTGATTTCTACAAAGTGGATCGAGTATTCAGATCTGGTGTTGTAACTCTCTGTGATTTTAATACTTATGTTGATCCTATTATTATGGACTATTTTGCCCAGACCATTACCTTAGACATGCCCGGTATACCCCTAGTCATATGGTAGAGAGTGGTTAGTTATAGCCAATGCTGATTATATATTATTGTGATACTAGGAGAATTATCTACAAGTGTTGCTGGTATTATCTTTCTTATGTTTATGATGATAGCATTGAGAGTCCTTCGCTTAACTCTATTCCTATTACTTGTGAGTTTCCTAATGTGCTCCCTACCGACATGCCTGGTATTCCCTCTGTCCATGAGATTAAGTTGGTTATTTACCTTGAGCATGGAATCTGACTTATTTCTATGGCACCTTACCATATGGCTCCTGCTAAGCATAAGGAACTTAATTCCATGCTTGGGGTGAAACCGTGTTTTATAAGATTGATTTGAGGCTTTGTATGGTAGGAGAAGTCATTCTCTAGTTGGATGGGTCGATACATTTGAGGTTTTACCCCCATGGTGCAAATATGCATCAAGAGTTATTGGATAGAGTTAGAGTGATTCAGGATAGACAGAGAGTAGCTCAAAGTAAGCTAAGGGCCTACGCAGATTGTTGGCTTAATGCATTGAGATTTTGAGTTGGTGATTTTTTATTCCTATGTGTCTCAACTATGAAGGGTGTGATGAGGTTTGGGAGGAATGGTATGCTCAGTTCAGGATATGTTAGACCTTTTGAGATTTTCCACATAGTTAGTGAGGTAGCTCAAAAGTTAGCTTTACCTCCAAATTTTTTTGCAGTTCATTTAGTGTTCCACGTATTTATTTTGCGACCACTATTCCTAATCTTTCTTATCCGCTTGGATGGGACTTAGTCCATTTGGATAAGCATTTGACCTTTGTTGAGGAGCCAGTGCTTATTTTGACTAGTGATGTGAGGCAGTTACGTGCTAGAGAGATTGCAGTTATTAAGGTATAGTTGAGACATCACCAGTAGAGGAGGCCACTTAGGAGATTGAAAGAGAGATACAGGCCCAGTATCCTCACTTATTCTAGACATTGGGTTTATCCTAGTTCTTAACTTTTGGGGACAAAAATTACGTAGTAGTAGATATTGTAATGACACTACAGGTCATTTCCCTTTTTCCCTCTTATTTTTTTATTTAAAGCATTTCCATAGTTGTCCCAAGTCATTTATGACTTACTGGAACTGATTCTTAGGTTACCAGCTAGTTCGTTTATTTTTTAGACTAAATTTCCTATTTAGAAGTATTCGCTGCTTCCAACTGGCCACAAGGCAAAAACTTCAACAAAATAATCTTGGATGGAAATTTTGAATGTGCCAGTAACTTTAGAATGTAAACTTTTTGCTTAATAGACCTTTGGTTCAGGTCCCAATGCATTCGGGTTCATTACGACCAATTGATAAAAAAGATGAAAAATTGAGAATTTCGGTGTGGGGCCTATATTTTTTAGAAACTACCTCAGATGGAAACTATGGCATTGCCATTGCATGAAGAATTTCAAAATAAGTGTAGTGAGATAATTCATTTGCTTATATCAGGTTCCGAATAAATCTCGAAGTGTCATTGGAAAACATGGAAATTTCCTAAGTTGTTGATGCTGAGTGGTGCGCAATCACATAAGGTGGAATCATGATAGCCTAATGACAATCACCTTAAGAGGGGCTGCGATCACCCTTGTGCAATCTCCATCCATGGATGGTGATCACCATACCTTATTGTCTGTTGTGGCTATAAAATGAAACCTTGGGTCGAACATTTGGACATTACCCCTAATCTTTGAGACCAATAAACCATAAAATTGTTTGCCAACCTTAAATCGAGTCTTGGGTATATCTTATAAGATTGATTAACATATATTTTCGTGATTAGAATGGATTTGAGGTAAGAATTTTTCAGTGTAAAGATTGAATTTCTTGATTATATTACCAAAACTCCAAATATCGTAAGGGTCTGGTTTTATCCCAAGTAATCTTATGTTTCACATAATCTTGACGGTTATGACTCCCTAATAGTGTATGAACATTGGTTTGGTCTTGAAAATATGTTTTCTGTATGTGAGACCCACTTGGGGATTTTGGTGTTGTTTTTGGACCTAAAGCTCTATTGTGCAATATAGGTATCGAAGTTCGTATAATGATGTTTACTTTGTGTTTTTGATAGCTTGGCACCTTGATCTGACCCCTCCTCAAATTGGGGGTCCTGTGTGGCCTCATCATTAACTGTACGATCAACTATCTTGAACTCAACCACATATCCGTATCATGATTCCTCATCATCAAAAGCATGCTCTCCCTTCTCAGACTGGGGAAAGTAGGGTGGTGAAGTCATGGCCGACTTCATCTCAGCCTAATGACTGGTTTGGATTCAATCGTCTGGGCCTTGACCTATGTATAAGTGGATTAAGTGGCCCACTTAGTCCGTGCTAGGAGATGGACCACTAAGGTTGCTGCAACAATGGTTGCAGTTGTGCCATGTCTCATACCCCTAGTTCATGGTCCTGCTGGTTAATCAAAGGCTATCGGGTACTCCATCACTGATCCACTACACTCATAGGACTCATTCCAAAGCCTCGATTATACGCCCTTCTTCTGGGTAACCTTGGGTTCCATAGCACTTGAAAAATTAGTTTTTTAGTGCTTAAATATCACGACCCAATTTAAGAGTAATGATGTTTCATGACTCTAATTACGAGCGATGATGGCACCTACCACAACACGCTAGTAGGCAAGCTAATAGCCTAATCCCAAGGAATGAAATGGGTTAATTCGGTAAGAAAGGCCAACAAAGGTGAAGTTCACAGACATCTATTATAAACACAAGGTGTTCTAAAAAGAATAAACAGTCAACAAGATACCAATCCCTAAACCTGTTATAGTTAGTACAAGAGAAACTAATAGTATTAATACAACTCCATGTCTAAAAAAGTAAATACATTTATCTCCAATACTAAAGATAGAAGAAAATTAGGCGACTCAAACTCCAAGAGCTCACCATATCTCCAGAAACAAATAACCACACAAACAATGATCAGCGATGTTAGCTAATACTTAGATCTGATCTCAAAAGGTACTGAAGTGAAGTATGAGTACCAAAACAATAGGTACTGATATGTAAGCCTACGCTAAAATATTTGAGGCTTTTAACTATAAATAATTGAAAGGTCTTGAGAAACTTTAGTTGTTTTTGATTAGTTTACTTTGATTTTTCCAGTAAATGTTGAAATGTAGGAGAACAAAAAATAATGGAAGCAGAAAGGCTGAAAAGTGAAGCAAAATAAAGGACAAGTGTGGCTGACGACGTTCATGATAAGTTGTCAGCCTGGTGATAAACTGTAAAGGATATAGTCAGCCTTAAGCAGAGAATTGGAGTTGAAGACATTTTTGTGATGACGTTCGTGATAAGCTGTCAGGTTGATGATAAGGCGTCAATGTCGTCGTCAGCCTTAGGCAGCAAGATCCAAAATTACAGAGGAGCTAACGACATTAGTGATAAGCCATTAGGTTAGTGATAAGGCATCAACATCGTCGTCATCATTAGATAGAAGAAGCCAAAAGTGCAGAGGAGCTGATGACATCCGTGATAAGCCGTTAGACTCCTGATAAGTTGTCACGGATGTCATCGTCTATTCTGAGAAAAAGCTGCACTTTAATTTTATGTCCTTATTTAGGTTGAACTATTTAAAGCTTTGTTTTAGAGTTTTCTAGATTCGTTGATTTATTCATCATCCTCATTATTCAAAAGAGAGTTCGATACTTTGAGTCTTGGAGAATATTTTCCGATATTTCTTTCTCTACCTTTTTGGATTCGAACAATACAACTATTTTAGGGATTTTCTTTTGTAATCTAATCTACGATTCACTAATTATTCTTCATCTTTGTAAGTTAATCTTATCAATTATAAATTTAATTATGTTTTTCGTTCTTTGCATCATGAGTGGCTTAACTCCATTAACCTGACTTATAGGATCTAGGGTTAAATCATGTGATGTGCTAAACACCCAAGATTTATTAGGCGTTAGGATTTCTTGATAATTTTGAGATTTTAATTAATGTATGTTGGTTGCAAACAGTAGACACACCAACTTTGATTTTCTTGAGAAAGAAATCATATACAGTAGGAAGTGAATTATTAACATGGACTCAGAAATACTTCATTTAATAATCAGCTTGTAACAAGGTTGATTAACCTGAGGTAAAATCTGGGCAGTGGATAGCAATTTCCTAAGTCTTAGAGGATTAGGAAATTAGACGCTTAAATTGGTCGAGAGACGTTTGAGCATATCATCAATAAAGATAGCTTGTTATCCTAACCACTATAAGAATCTTGAGTCACCTTGAGCATCAGTTATGTACCGTAAGCCCTAGTAAACATAATTTTGGTTATTTCATAAAATCTTGATTACAAACATCAAAATTTAAGTGACAAACAATCATTTGTGAAAGTTAAACCGCCATTTCTGGAAACATTAAACTTTCAGTGAATTAATTCATAAATATCTTAAGTTCACATCATATTCCCTGTGGGATTCGACCCAAACATAGTTTGGTTTTATATTGATAACAATCACTTATACCCATTAAATAGAGTCATTAGAGTGTTCTCAAAAATGGCGCCATTGCCGAAGAATATGGTTGTAAACTAAAAGTTCTGTGTACTAAATGACTGTTAGTTAGGTTTCCCAGATTTATGTTTATTTGTTATTTTTGTTTATTGCAGGTTCCTTGTTGTTTATGCCTAAAAGAGAAGTTTCGGAGAACTGTTATTACCAATTAATCCGAAACCTTAGCTGATCAGGAGTATGGCAGAACAGCAAGAGGCTGACGAACGCCTTGGCCAGGGCTCAGGTGAACGTACAGAACCAGGGTCAACATGTACATCTCTCAAACGCTGAGGATAAAGACTTGGGTGATGAGGAATTTTTGAATCCTCAAAAACTAAAGCGAGGTGAGCAAATTGTTGCACCAGTGTAGCAAAATTTCAACAGAAACCTTCCAGTCAGAGGAAGGTATGGTCAATAGCCTGTCCATTATGAGGTTGATGATGATGACGAAGGAATGGATGGGGCAGGTGCAACGGGTACTATTATTCCTCCACCATGGAACCTGGTGCAAAATTTAGCATAACAAGTACCATGATCCATCTCCTGAATCTGAAGGGGTTGTTTGGAGGCCTGCCTAGTGATGATTTGAACATGAACTTAGTGAACTTTATCACCATTTGCAAATCTTTTGATAATACGGGAGTCAGCCAAAATGCAATCCGGTAGAGATTGTTTCCATTGTCCCTGTATGGGGAGGCAACAATGTGGTTAAATTAGCTGGAGCCCGATTATATAGCCAACTGGAGACATTTAAAAGAGGCGTTCCTAGAATGGTTCTTTCCACCCTTCAGGAGGGTACAGTTGAGGGACAAAATCAGTAACTTCAAGAAGCTCCCAACTTAAGCATTGCATGAAACTTGGGAGAGATTCAAGAAGAAGATGGCACAATGTCCGAACCATAACATGATAGACTTGCACTTGATGGAGACTTTGTACAGAGATTTTAACTCTATGACAAAGACAATTGTAGATAATGCTGCAGGTGGTTCGTTTATTGACCTTTCTTTTTAAGATGCTTCAGACATGCTGAATAGAATGACAAAATAGAGTCGGGCTTTGATATGAAAAAAAAGGCTAGCAACTGAAATTATAACTAAAGAGAGGAGATGAAGATCATAACAATGACACAAGATGAAACAAGACACGGATTCAACGCAAACACAAGGGAAATTGCATAGAAAGTAAAGATAGATAGAGAGATCAAGATTATTACAAGATTAAGAACCAAGTGTATTTCAACACTAACCCCTAATTAACGTAACAATCAAAACCACACTCTTACGGTGACCATCAAGGTAATCGACTCACCTACAGATCCATTGTTTCTAAGCAACGTACAATATCAACTTTTCCAAGCCCTACACTGAAGATGGCTTATCCAAGCCCTACACTAAGGGTGTTACACTCTCAAAGAGAGAAGAAGTCATTCCCATATTCATCATTCAAAAACTAACTAGCAAATGAACTAATAGAACCTATTTATAGTCTAACTTATTACATAACAAAATGACCATAATACCCTTAATGAAAAGAGGTGGTCATGGAGTGTTACTTGGACAAGCCTAAGTGACCAAAATGCCCCTAATGAAGGCCCAAAACTGTGAGTCCTCAATTTTTAATGCTCCAAGTAATCTTCCACACATGGGATTGCTCTTTGGTGTACTCAAATTGGTGCCTCCATGTAGGATCCCGTGTCCTCAATGTGACCACAGCTTGATACCCCACGTAATGACTTCGAATGATGTCATCGAAAGCTAAGGTGGCCATTTGACTTATTTCATCCTCCCCTTCTTAAAAATGATTCGACCTCGAATCTAGACCTTGCAAAACAAGAGAAAGGACAAACAAGCAAAATTTTCTCATGGCATGAGGGTTAGAGTTAGCAAATAATAAATATTATCATTCCAAGATGGAACATACTTGAAATATAACTATGAATCCATTGTTTTAGTCATGAAAAGCTTAGCAAAATCATCACAAAGGGCATCATTATGAAAAGTATCAAGACAAAAAGAAAATACAAAGGACTTAATGGTATCCCGAAGTCCCAAAGGTATGCCCACCCGTAACTGAGGGACCATAAAGCACAATTGTTTTATTACCTCTTCAATTAACCTCATCAAACATGGTCCCACTATTGGTCTTAAAGCCCACCAAACACACATAGCATAGTCACTAGAACAAATAGACCAACCAATAATTTTCCTATCTCTACATAATACAAATCCAAAACTAGCATGGATGTCATCATAGGAAAAGAGGTAGTATAGGAAAGAACCAAGTGTAAAGTTATACATGGGTGAAGATAAAGCATTCAAGCACATATATTCATTCCTTCAAGAAAATAGCAACTTGGAATTCTCAAGTTAGTATTCATAAAATGTAAGCACAAGTGTGTCAAGCAAGGATGCAAATTTAGAAACATTACCCCAAAAAGTCAATGACACCTTTGCCCTCAGGTTTTAAAGAAGGACTACACATTCCTTACCCTTAAGAGTACTCTCATCTTTTAAAAAGAGATTTTCATTGTTAGGAGGAATGTTGTCACACCATAGTGGGTTAACATATAGGCTATACCATCATTTTCATCAGTAGGTTCATTAAGAGTGTTAAAATCATCTTTAAATAAGACATTATACCTAAAGAGACCATAATATATCTCACGGGCATATTTAGAACAAGTAAGTTCTTTACTCTCTAAAAGTTAATTATCAAGTTTCAAAGAGGTTTCAAGTACAAGATTATCCATATCACAAGGATAGCTCACGTGTTCACTCCTACTTTGTTGACCAACATTCTCAAATACTTCACTCACTTGAGTTCCATTAATTACAACACACATAATCTCACGTGGATGCCAAGTTTCACAAATAAGTTGATCAACACCATTTACACAAGATGATGTACTCTCGTTTAACATGTTGGGTTCAATACTAGGTGGACATAAATTGATCTTACAAGAAGAGTCAATTTGGTCATCAATAGGATCAAATAGCGTATCCACACCCACAACATGTACATCATAAAAAAGAGGAAAAGAATCATTAGACTCATAAATAAGTAAGCCACTACTCACACTCAAAGGGCTACTAGCCACACAATTCTCTTTTTCACACATAAAAGTTTAAGATTTATCTATTTTACCTTCTAGATCACATAAGCTATAGTCTTCATCTTCACGTGTGTCCGGGCAGCCCAATTTCTCCCTTGGACCTACCATACGATCCAATCTTTCATTCACCATAGTCATCTCTCGAGAAATAGTGTCAAGGTAGGCCAAAATGACATTGGTGACATTGTTGTCCATTGTTTGAGAGGTTGAAACCTTGGGTTCCATTGCAATTGTACCTAAAACGAATAAAGAAACAAACCTACAAAATGAAAAAACAATATTAGTAGTAAAAGCTCCTCACCAACACTCGTAGACACTAACTTTTGTGATCCTCACAATTGGAGCGGCAAATATTCAAAGTTGCTTATACTCTGGTAGTCAATAAGATGTCAATTCTACTTAGCGGTCGAAATAGATTATTGTTTGATTAACTCAAGACACAAAATAGAAAATTCTACTTATGAACTTGAAACAAAGAAGTTCAACAAATCAAAAAAAGAAAAACGTACAAAGAACGAAAACACGAAAAAAAAAAGGGACTTAAACAACTAATTCACAATCTAGTAGGTGATTACTAATTGCTAATTAGTACTAGACTCAAGAAATGAAACTAAGGAAATAAAGAAAAGAAACTTAAAAATCTGAAATTTTGAGTCTAAGGTTGTTTTTGGAGGGTGATGACATGGCACTTTAATGATATGGCCGTTTGGTGACATGAAACTTTTGTGATGTGGTAGTTTGCAATTTGGATTGGTCAAATTTTAATTTGGAATGGTGAAAATTAGATTTGGGAGGGAAACAACAAGACTTGGAGCCTTTTTTTTGTTAATTTCAAAAATGTTTGACTTCATTGCACCCTTTTGGCAAGACACCTTTTTGAAAGGTTGTTGGCTCTTTCCTCGTTTGTTAGTCTTGGAATAAGCTCTTACTTCCTTTTGGTAAATAAGACTTTTTAAAGCTCTTTTGTCCCCTTTTCTTTTTGGATGTCTTGGGATTGTGTATTTCAATACAAACACAAAACCACACTCCTTTATTCACCCTTTTAGATCAAACCACTCCCTTTTGAATGTTCTTTCTCAACAACGCATGAAGAACAACAACAGGAACATTCAAGAATGGAAACAAACCCAAATGAGCTCCAAATAAAATGATCTTTGTTTCTTTTAGCTCACGTTGAACTCCCCAACAACAAAAACATGTTTCAAACCCACATCATCAATAACAAACATCAAAAACACACTTTCAAGCCATCAATCCTCAAAGAACAGCAACCATCAAAGTTCAAGAGCAACTCAGAAATGGCTCAAAATTCGAATCTTGACTCTTTTAGTGTTAGTGAAGAAGAGGATAACACTAGAAACAACCAAAACACATAAAAATCTCCTAAATATAAGATACAAATTTTGGCCCAGACACAAAAAAAATGGGACAGAATGTTTCTCTTTTGGATTTTTTGGTTTTTCAACACCTTTTTCTTATGATTTTTGAGCTAACATGCCCAAGATTGATTCCGTAAGAATGAAATCAATCCTTACTCTGATACCAAATGATATGGAAAACAAAGATAGCAACTGAAATTATAACTAAAGAGAGGAGATAAAGATGATAAAAATGACACAAGATGAGACAAGACACGGATTCAACACAAACATAAGGGAAATTTCATAGAAACTAAAGATAGGTAGAGAAACCAAGTTTATTACAAGATTAAGAACCAAATGTATTTAAAAACTAACCCGTAATGAATGTAACAATCAAAACCACACTCTTATGGTGACCACCAAGGTAATCAACTCACCTCTAGATCCACCGTTTCTAAGCAACGTACAATATCGGCTTTTCTAAGCCCTACACTAAAGATGGCTTATCCAAGCCCTACACTAAGGGTGTTACACTCTCAAAGAGAGAAAAACTCTTACACATATTCATCATTTAAAAACTAACTAGAAAATGAACTAATAGAACTTATTTATAGTCTAACTTATTACATAACAAAATAACCACAATACCCTTTGTGAAAAGGGGTGGTCATGGAGTGTTACTTGGACAAGGCTAAGTGACCAAAATACCCATAATGAAGGCCCAAAACCATGAGTCCTAAATTTTTAATGCTCCAAGAAATCTTCCACATGTGGGATTGCTCTTTGGTGTAGTCAAATTGGCCCCACCATGTAGGATCCTGTGTCCTCAATGTGGCCAAAGCTTGATGCCCCATGTACTGACTTCGAATGATGTAATCAAAACATAAGGTAGCCATTTGACTTGTATTAGGCTTGGCATACCAGGATTCTTTGGTAGCTAGCTCGACTGTTTCTGGTAGTATAACTGCGGAGCAGCACAGAAGGGATGAGGAGCGAGACAAAGACATGGCCAACTTAAAGACTCAGATAGACATACTAACCAAGCACTTGCTGTCAGGCAAGACTTAAAAGGTTAAGGTTGTGGAATCTCAATGCACTGTTTCTAGTGATACAGATAAGAAGGAAAACTATGTTAATAATTAGGGGGTTTCGAGGCAATATTCAAGGGAATCAAGGTCAGAACTTTTATGACAAGCCTGATTATAAAGATAGGAAGCAAGGATACTAGAGATACAATAAATATAGAAGTGGTTTGTATATTCCTCCTAGAAGTTAGGATATTGAACAAACTAGATCTGGAAAGATGTCCATGAAGGACATAATGGAAAATTTGTTGAAGGAAGTTAAGGCTACCAACTCAGGGGTAGCCACTATAAAGAGTGAATTATGTACTTTGAGTCAGCTGGTTAGTTCACACTCTACTTTTATCAAGAAGTTGGAGCAGTAGATGACCCAAATTTCTGCAACCCTAAACCAGAGAAAAAATGGTACTTTACATAGTGATACAGTTGAAAATCGACGGAATGATGGCTTATGTGTGGCGATTACCACTAGGAGTTGTAAGATCTTACCTGGCTCTTCAGTGGAAAAATCTGTAGATGGTGAGGTGGCTGTTGATAAATCTAGAGAAAGCAAACTTGTAAAGTCTGAGAAGCTAGATAGTTCTATTGATGCTTCAGATAAAGAAAAAGAGAAGAAGAAGGAAGTGGTGTTGAAATCTATCCCAAGACCACCTCCTTCCTTTCCTCAATGATTGAAGAAAAAAGTTGATGATGCAAAACTTGGCAAATTCATGGCCATGCTCAAGCAATTGATAATTAATGTGCCTTTGGTTGAGGAACTTGAGCAAATGTCAGGCTATGCAAAGTTCATGAAAGACCTTGTAACCAAGAAATGGAAAGTTAGACATGAGCTGAAGGACAATCTTCTCCATTGTGGTGCTATCTTTACAAGATTTTTTGTGCAAAAAAAGGTAGATCCAGGAGCGTTTACCATCCCGTGTACTATTGGCCCCCTGAAGTTCACAAAAGCACTATGTGATCTAGGAGCCAATATAAATTTAATGCCACTGGCTGTGTACAAGAAATTATGTTTGGTGGATCCTACTGCAATAAATATGCAGTTGGTAATGGCAGATAGATCTGTAAAGTGGCCTGTGGGCACACTGCATGATGTGTTGGTAAAGGTAGCCAATTTTGTTTTGCTTGCTGATTTTTTGGTCCTAGATTGAAAAGTGAATTTTGAAGTGCCCATCATCTTGGGTAGGCCACTACTTACAACTGGGAGAGAGCTAGTAAACATAGAGTTGAACAAGCTAAAGTTCAGGTTCAATGACAAAGAAGCACGCTTCAAAATACACTCATCCATGACTCAACAGCATGAGATAAGTGTTTTATCGATCATTGATGTCTTCTACGATGATGGTAAAGGGGTATCAACAGGTTTTCATGGCAAAGTCTGAGTAGTCAAGACAACCAAATTGTGCCGTGATAGTAAATCAGGCGCTATTGGGATTCAACCCAAAGTTTTTATTTTTAAGCAAGTGTTTTTACATTTATAATTAAGATTTAGTACAGAGAAAGTAAAAAATTAGGAGGTCAGCTGAAAGGCCATGATGACATCTCTGATAATCCATCATAACTGTGATAAGCTATCAGAAATGACATCAGATAGGCCAAATTTAAGGCAACCTCTGTTTAGGGGTGACGATGTTTGTGATAGGCTGTCACACTTTTGATAAGTCGTCACAAGTTGTCATCAACCCAAAGCCTTAAAAGCTAAATTTTGTGCCCAGTTTAAATCAAATCCGACCCGGCCTAGCACA
The DNA here is from genome assembly GCF_002878395.1 of Capsicum annuum. Taxonomy (NCBI): domain Eukaryota; kingdom Viridiplantae; phylum Streptophyta; class Magnoliopsida; order Solanales; family Solanaceae; genus Capsicum; species Capsicum annuum. The sequence continues at coordinate 1,149,887 of NW_025834406.1, forward strand.
GGAACCTTTTCAAATTTCTGCTAGTTTTAATTCTTTTTCTTTAGTTTATATTTTTCCTTTTTTTGTTTATTTCCTACTCTTTACAAAACACTTCAATAAAACAAGTTCCCTTGTGTGTGGGTTTGCAATTCATAATGAAGAGATTCTTCCTACTTCCTACTCCATCTTGTGTGTGTAGTCAGATTAAGGTCCCTCATTAGGTATCCTCTAACTTGAACTCTTCTTTTCTTGTGGTAAGTGATTGATAGGTAAAAACCCAATCCCCCAAGATGCTTAAACTAAGTTCAACTTGGAAAGGAGCTAAAATTACACCTAGGGTCTGTTGTGCAGGCCCAGGGTTTAAAAAATTGCTCACACTCAGAATTCAAGTGGATTTTGAGAAATAATGGGGACAAAAAATTGAGTTAAAATCAAAAGTAGGTTCTGATAAAAGGTAACAACATTCATGATAATCTATCACAATTGTGATGAGTTATCAGGAATGTCGTCAAAGGCTAATAAGAATGAAGTGGTTTCTATTTAGAGCTGACGACATTTGTGATAGGCTATCATAATTGTCATGGCTTATCAGGAATGTTGACAAAAGTTATTAAAATTTTGAAGGTGCTGTGTAAGGTTGACGACCATTGTGATAAGCTATCATAGTCATGACGGCTTATCAAGAATTGTCATCACGGCTGGAACCTGAAGCACGAATAATCTAAAATGATTAATGTATTTGTGTTTGTGCTCTTGTAGACTAACCAATGGTTTTTCTAATGCTACATGAACCTTAAAATGGCACCAAAAAGAAAGATCCCAAAAGTACCAAAGAAGGTGGCCAATGAAAGTGTACTTCATAAGTTCATTGCCGAGGAATCTGATTACGAGAAGGAGGAATTCCTGCTCAAGAAGCAAAAGGAAAAGCAAAGTCTAAAGAAACCTTCGCCAGCTCCACCCATTAAAGTGGAGGATAGTAATGATAATGAGAGTACAACATCACCAGAAAGAACAGCTTCTGAACATACGACCTCTGAGCAAGAGGGTTCTGAATAGTATGAGTCTGACCATGCTGAATCTGAAGAAGAGGAACAGGAAGGGTCTGAGGAGTCTGAGTCTGAGGGAACAGCATCTGGATCACTATCCACTGAATAACAAGATGATGAATAGTCTCTAGCTCGGTGAAAACTTAATGTAAGAACCCTAAAGTTTGAGATAATTCTAGGTGGAAAATTCCTAAGGCAGAGAGCATCTTCACCGCTGGGCTCCGTTGAACAGATAGAAGGAGTACTAAGAGGCCAATTCTGGAAAAAAAGATAAATATCACCAGAGATTTGAGCAGGTACCCTGAAGTGGAACAGAAGTTCCAAGAGTATGGCTCGGGACGAACGATAAAAGAAGGAGGTTCATTTTTCCCTGCACTAGTTTGGGAGTTCTACGCGAACTACCAGGCTCAGTAGGAAAATATGTGTATGCCAGGTGAAAGAGTAGAATACCGACCACTATTAGATAGAGTATAGGTAAGGGGCGTAAGGGTTGATGTCTCAATCAGAGCCATTAACAAGTTCTTGCATGGTCCCAACTTCACTCCTCAGGCCACTGCACCATCAGTTTATGCTGAGATTAGGAACCAGGAGAAACAACATTCGTGGTTGGCCAACATCATAGATGAAAGAGAGCTAACATGGGTAATAAACCCAAATAAAAGAATCTGTAGCTCCTCGTTGACTCAAGAGGAAAAGTTTTGGTGGAGCATAGTTCATTTCTAGCTGATGCCCACTAATGGAGACAACATTCTAGGTGACTACTGAGCTATTCTAGCGGCGAGCATGGTGCAAAACCTTCTCCTAAATTTTGGGGAAATCATTGTTGATAAGATGAACATTAAAATGTAGAGAACAACACAGCTTACCCTTTCCCTTATCTTATCATAGTGTTGTGCTGAGCTACTAATGTGCCAAAGATTGCAGGGGTTGATGATAAGATTTCTGCCCGAAAGACTCACAACCACATACGGTATGTTGAAAATCAGCCAGGATTGAGACTTGATAGAGTTGGAGAGATAGCAGTAGACCCTCCAGTTACAGATGCTGGTGCATCACCTCATGTGCAACTGCAAGATACTTGACTGTGCAACTAACTTCTTCAACACTGGCAGGATCAATGCCTGAGACTGAAACCAGCCCTTCAGTTCCTACAGCAACAGCAGGTTTTGTATCTCATCCAATCAATATTTGAATAGGGGCTAAATAAGACAAGTGGTGTGAGGCACAGCTATATGCTTTGACCAAACAGTTTGTTGCTACAGTAGAAAAGAGAATTAAGGCTTCTCTTGAGCCTTTTGTGACTTTTCCTAAGCGGGTTGTAGATTTGGAGAACCGATTTGATGTGCAAGAAAATGAAATATCAGGGGCTGATCTTGCTAGATTCAGAGTAGCATTTGACAAGGTAAAGGTAGATGTTGGGGTGGTGTAGTGACACCAATTTATAATGCCAACAGGTCAGGCCATGCATGAATCTGAGGAAGAAATTCCAATGCTTCACCTCACTAGAGACTCACCAAAGAAAAAAAAAGTAAGAAGAACGGTAAAGGAAATAGAGAGAGGCCTGACAGTGATAAAGAGGAAAAAAAGAAGAGTGCCAGAAAGAAGATAGATAAGGAAGATCTGAAATGGGCAAAAGTTAATTCCTTAGTTGATAACGAGAAATGGGAGGCAGCCATCCAAGGTAGGGCTGCTGGTGCCTTATCTAGCAGGGCTCCAGCTACTACAAATCCAGATGCTCCTAATGGAGAAAAGACAATAGATGATGCAATATCAGGGTCGGATACCCAGGATCCATGTGCTTGATTGCCTTCAAGTATACCCTAACCCTTAGAGTAGTTTATTTTTTATTTTAAGTTGAGGGTGTAGGGTAGGTTGTTGTTTTAGCATATTTTGTAGATAATAAGGATTAATACAAGTACTTGAGTCAATTAGCTTATTTTGTGATTTTTGAGTACTTCTCCACTAGTCTGATTTATTGTCTACAATGTGAATTGCATCCATTTGTGACCACTGTGCATCTTTTTATGGCATTAGTCTGGCAACTGAATAACCTTTATTAAACAAGTACATGAACCAGATAAGTAGTGATATGCAGGATACTTGTTTGCTATATGTGTGTAAGGTCTTACTCAGTTCCCATTGTGTGTTGAATCTAGAACTTACCCGGTTAGTCTTTCCATGGTCATAGGATAGGAGTTAGGAAAGGATCATAGGTCATTTTAATTATTAGTCTACTTTTATCCTAAATTACCTTCCCAATATAAATAATATCCCTTGATTCCTTTTAGAGCCAAATTAGCCTATTTCTTTCTACGACACCTCTCACCTTCCTGTTTACATCACAATGAACCTATTTTATCCCTGGTCCTCTTTGGACACTGTGCAACTTGACTTAGGAAAACAACCTAAGGTAAGAGTGGCAATAATTAGGGTGCATGATACAAAATGAGTATGAAGATAAGAAGAATAAAAGAAAAGAATAAAAAGTTAGATGTAGTAAAAAAGGAATAAGAAATGAGAAAGCTATGTAAAAGATGAGAAAAAGATAATGTGATAATTGAAAAGACCGCATCCATCTTGAGCATGTGTGATCAATAAAAGAGAGGAAGAAAAGAAGGTTGAGAGTTGAAACCCCGTGAGTTTAGTGTAGTGTCAAGGAGGCATAGTCACTCTAATATATCTATGAATATCATACAAGCCCATGGCCTACATTACAAGCTTAAGAAAATCCCTATAGTGATCCTAACTGACCTATCTAAAAACTTGGGTACTGACTATAAGGGAAAGCTTATGGAATTTGACATGCAGTGTTTGGAACTTTATTTTGAGAGTGAGTCTTATTTTATCTCTCTATTTATGTATTTGAATTTTGGTATGAGGTAAAAAGGGATTTCTTTGTTATGAGGGCACACAGTGTATGTTGCTAGTCACTGACTTGTTCAGATGAGTATGATCTTTGTATGACATGGTTTTTATTGCTAAATTTTTTTTGGATCTTGATTCTTGTGAGTTGCATGGTTATTTTTCAAAACATTAACAGTTAGCTTTAGAATTGACTGACCTTGGAGGTGGTGAATGTGTTCAGAACTAGGATGAGTAGTTAGCTTCCAAATTGGAATTTGTATTCTTTTATTTATGTTATGGTTTCTTAAGGACAAGCAATTGTTTAATTTGAAGGTGTTGATATGTGAGCCTATGCTAACACATTTGAGGCTTTTAACTCTAAATAATTGTAAGGCCTTGAGCAACTTTAGTTGTTTTTGATTAGTTTACTTTGATTTTTGCAGTAAATGTTGAGATGTAGGAGAATAAAAAATAATCGAAGCAAAAAGAACGAAAAGTGCAGAAAAATAAAAGACAAGTGTGGCTGATGATGTTCATGATAAGTCGACATCCTGGTGATAAGCTATAAAGGATGCCGACAGCCTTAAATAGAGAGTGGGAGTGTAACGCCCTAATTTTCTAAATTGGAATGCTAAATGGTGCTCATGACCCTGAGGGACCACAAGCTAACCCATGACTGATATTTGTACCTGTACACTACATATATAACGTAATAATGTGGAAAACATGAATTTGTAGGCCATAAGGTTCAATTGAATAAAGAATCTATCAAAACACAATTTCCATATAGGTGAAAGATACCCAAAATAGTTGAAAACTAAATCAAATATGAATGTAAGTCTAAATACTGAATCTGAAAGCCTCTAAGTACTGTCTGAATAAGGAGTTTAAGGAACATGTATCTAACATACTCCATAAACTAATAACAAGCTAATATATTAATGAATAAATCAAATCATATTGTCCTCGAATGAAGAGGACTCACTGAATCTCTGCAATAAGAAATGCTACTGCTGATCTGAACCTTGTGCCTCTGAACCTATGGTGTAACATAAGAGAAAGCACCATAGCACAAATACGTCAGTACTTCTGAATGTACTAAGTATACGAGTAAGGTAGGATTAATGCAAAGGGTTATATGCATGAACAATGCTGACTAATATAAATGTAAGAATACATACATTTATACAAAACTGTAACTAAACTCGTGGAGATACTAACTACTGAGTCTTAACACTGACCATATGAGTGTACTAATACTGAGATACTGAATAGATGAATGGCTATTTTTGATAGTTTGAATTATGAAGAACTGGTCTGGTTGATTGTGTCTGATAGTCCTGAAGCCGAATACTGATATCGTGAATTTTGATAACTGATATGACTGATATATGAGTTCAGAAAATTGATATAATTGATATAATTGTGATAATCAACCTAATCGATGTAACTGATACAAAGAGACTGTATCTGATAGTCTAAGTTCTGATGAAACTATCTGAGTTCTATTTTATATGGAGTAACTGAATTTGAGATCAGTCCTATCTAGCCGGTGATCTTTAAATCTGATGATTCTAATACTGTTTAACTGTAGTTGAGATCATTCCTGTCTAATGGGTGATCTTGAAGTCTATTTATAATGATAAGCATTGATTGTCTCTAACCGTACTGAATCCGTATTACTGAACTGAGTTGACTATATCTAACAGTCCTTAATCTGTAACTGAAACTATGGGATCTATTCATCTAACTGGCATGCCCCAAGCTGAGCTGACTAGGGTTCAATCTCTACCCTGACTGGAAGGGTGTCAGTACCACGCCACCAGTAAAGACATCTATTGTGGATTCAGTCCTAATCTAGCGGGTAACTCCTGGGATCAGTCCTATATATATATAAATGTACTAACAGGTAACCCATGAGTATGTCAGTCCTATCTAACGGGTGACATCTCATACCAATGCTGGCAACGTAGTTCTGGAACTTAGGGATTTCTTTTAGGGATCTCAGTCCTATTCTAGTGGATGAGTCCCCATCCCTAAGCTCACTCGGTGTTGAATCTTACTCCCATCTGAAATACACTAAACTGAATAATAGAGATGAACTAAATAACTGAACTGAACTGATACTATTGGTATTGTTTAGCAGAGCTAAACTAAGTTTACTGAATTTTGATGACTGACAAAATGTACTGAGTTCTGAGGACTGATTGAGAGTATTGAAGTTACTGAGGTTGATTGTGAATACTAAAGTTACAGACTTAGTACTGAGATCACTGAGATTACTAAACTACTGAAACTACTGAGATTTCTAATTTTTCCTGAGTCACATGACTGACTAAATTCTACAGATCATGGCTTGACTGCGAGTATCATGATAACATGACATGGCTCTAGTCACACAACTATATTTTTTGTGTACGAATACCCCCAGGACTCAATGGAAGGAAACTGACACACATGACTGACTTGAGTACGTGACCAACATCAACAACCCATAATATCATAACTTGAGGAATTCCATGAAGTGCATGGATATCATACATTTTGTATATAAGTAGGATTTGCAAGTAAGCATGGCATAATCTCATAAGACTAGTTCATGAACATTCTAACAACATTTACAAGGCTTAAATCTTGGATTGGGAAACTTAATTCTTGATTATCTTGGAAAAGGGATTGAATCTTGCTTTTGAGAGATGAGTGTGATGGTAACCTTAATCTTATGGTTGAGAGTATAAGAGAGGGTTTTTGAGATGCTTAATTGAAGAAAAATGGGAAAAATTATGCCTCTTTAGGGTTATAAGTCGTGGAAGGTGAAGAAAATGACCAAAATACCCATGCAAAAACGCCCTTGAATTGCTGGAAAAATATACTTGACGCCATCCGTGACAGGCCATCAGGTCTATCATAGGCCGTCATGAATGGTTATCACAAAAGGGGTTCAAATTCTTGATTTTCTCCCCAGGGCTCACGACGTCATGAAAAATTTCATCAGAATGTGACAACGTCATCAAAAAGGTGGTCAAAAATATGATAACCCATCAGAAACATCGTATCTATTTTCTAGCTTGACATGCTGGAATAATATGGGGATAACTCTTTTCTTCGATATCGGATTTAGGTAAAATTTGTATCGTTCCAAAGATAATTCAATTATCTATCTATTGATAGGTCATAAGCTCAAAAATTCCATTTATAATGAGAGATATTCTTGGTAGAAGTTGATTATATGAATATCCTTCTCAAGAATTCAATTGGTAAGGAATATTTTGATTCGTCTGATAGTTAGGAGTTACTTGAAGCCTTAATATACATCTAACTTACTCATAAAACTATAAAATAAGCATGATGTACTATGCATGAGCATGGTACATGGGTCTAATATTGGTTTGGATTTTTTAGGGTATTACAATATCTCTTCCTTGGAAACATTCGTCCTCAAATGATGACTGCTTGAGAGGAGAGAAAAGATAAAACGATGCATATATAGAATGAATGACTAATCATGATTTCATGGATGACATGACTGAAAACTGAGCATATCGTACTGTACATGTATATCTGAAACATGGGCAGCTGATTTATGAATGTACGATTGAGTGTTCTGATAAACTGAGTTTCTCAAACTGAGAATGCATATTTGATGCTTAACTGATAAGTTAAATCCATGCATATCTGATGCATGATTATATGACTGACATGATACGTGAATGCATGACTGAAAGTACTGATAAGCTGACCACGCATATCTGATGCGTGAATACATGACTCAACTGAGTCACAAACATGCGACTAAACATGCAATGGTAAAGGCACTAAGATTGAATTGAAACATGAGAACA
>NW_025834406.1:1157697-1181917 GCF_002878395.1 Capsicum annuum
ACGTATCATGTCAGTCATATAATCATGCATCAGATATGCATGGATTATATGACTGACATGATACGTGAATGCATGACTGAAAGTACTGATAAGCTGACCACGCATATCTGATGCGTGAATACATGACTCAACTGAGTCACAAACATGCGACTAAACATGCAATGGTAAAGGCACTAAGATTGAATTGAAACATGAGAACATGACTGATTCTTCTATGTGACATATGGACTGAACATCATGAACTAAACTGAACCTCTGAATACTTCACTTACAACTAAGGTCTAACTTAAAGATCAACTTATGAGTACCCTCTATTCTACACTGAATTCATTATGTAAGGAGAAATTGAAAGATCTAAGGAATAAGAGTGGTAAGACAAAGTAGGGTATCTCCCCCTTGGGATGCTATGTCCCTCTAAGAACGCTTACCTTACGGAGATACTGGGTGATGCATAGGGTATCTACGAACTATATTATAACTAAACTTTGGGAGTCTGAAACTAATGAATGATGCATGAGATATACTAAACTTGCAACTACTAGGAAGTTCTACCTTAAAATAGTTACATTCTGAGAGATTTTGCTTAGCATGAATAGATGCAAGGATGAGAAAACAAGCTATAAAAATCTGACTGCTCGATTGTTAAACTGACTTGCTGGATTTACTAGCTAACTCATCCTAAAACATATGCTTGAATGAGAGAAAGATATCTAACAACGCATACTATGAACATGAAAGACTGTTAACATACCCGAATCTAAGTCATGGAAACTTTCTGGATTAGGAAGGGTCTGGAGTACATAAAGTCTATTCTAATGCTGACCACTGTTGGTACCTTGCTGACATAACTCCTTACCCCTCTATGCTAGAACTCTACACTTTAACATCCTATGGCCTAGCTTTCCACACCCAAAGCATACATCACTGCCTGTTATACATACACCTAGATGATTCTTAGGACACTCTTCGCAAAGTGGATAAGTAAGACCTTCATTTTCACTACCCTAGGCCTCAAAGCCTAGCGCTCCATCGTGATGGTCATTTCTGGACTTAGGTGATGGTAAACTAGTTGAGGATAGAGCTAGCACTGAAAAATTCTGACTATGATGAGAACGGTTACCAGTGGTAACCCCCATAATATCTGTCACCTTCTGAACTTGATCTAGGAATTCCTATGGGTCCTTATCTAACTTAGACCCTGTGAAGGAAGGAGGATTCATTCGGGTGAAGTCCCAAATTCTAGCTGTAGCTGAATTGGCCACTGGGTTGGCTAGAACGATAGTTGGTCATTCATTCTGGGCAGCGACTAACTGAGCAAGAGTAGTGAATATGGCCCTGAACTCCGCATGAGAAACATGATCACCCAAAAGGTCTTTGGGCTGAGGGGCTGACTGATTCCCATTTCTTTTTATAGGAGACATTTCTTTAAAGGAAAGGGAGAAATGGATTGGACTGAGATTATGCTCACTGGCACAACATGAATACTGAAAGAAGGGAAACTGTTCCTAAAACATCTCATAGCCTCTTGCACATAAGTGTGGTGCACAACACACACATGTACAAGACTATACTAGATCCGGCTATCGGATTTCCTAGGACTCTATTGAACCTTAGGCTCTGATACCAAGTTTGTAACACCCCAATTTTCTAAATCATAATGCTATACGGTGCTCATGACCACGAGGGACTACAAGCTAACCCATGATTGATATCTGTACCTGTACACTGCATATATAATATAATAATGTATAAAAACATGAATATGTAGGCTATAAGGTTCAACTAAATAAAGAATCTATCAAAACATAATATCCATATGGGTTAAAGATACCCAAAACAGCTGAAAACTAAATCAAATATGAACATAAGTCTGAATACTGAAACTAAAAGCCTCTAAGTACTGTCTGAATAATGAGTTGAAGGAACATGTTTCCAACTAACTCCGTAAACTAATAACGGGCTAAAATAATAATGAATAAATCAAATCATATTATCCTCGAATGATGAGGACTCACTGAATCTCTATGACTAGAAATGCTACTGCTGATCTAAAGCTCGTGCTTCTTAACCTATGGTGTAACATAAGAGAAAGCACCATAGTGCAAATGTATCAGTACGTCTGAATATACTGAACATATGAGTGAGGTAGGCTAAATGCAAAGGGTTATATGCATGAACAATGCTGACTAATATAAACATAAAAATACATACATGCATACATAACTGTAACTAAACTCATGGGGATACTGACTACTGAGTCTGAATACTGACAACATGAGTGTACTGATACTGATATACTAAATAGATGAATGACTATTTCTGACAGTTCGAATTATGAAGAACTGGTCTAGTTGACTGTGTGTGACTGTCCTGAAGCTGAATGCTGATATCATGAATTTTAATAACTGATGTGACTAATACATGAGTTCATAAAACTTATATAACTCATATTATTGTGATGATTGGCCTAACCGATGTAAATGATACTGAGTGACTATTTCTGACAGTCTAAGTTCTGATAGAACTATCTGAGTTTTGTTTTCTATGGAGTAACTGAATTTGAGATTAGTCCTATCTAGCGAGTGATCTTTAAATCTAATGATTCTGATACTATTTAAGCAGTTAAGATCAGTCCTGTCTAATGGGTGATCTTGAAGTCTGTTTATAATGATAAGGATTGATTGTCTCTAACAGTACTGAGTTTGTACCACTGAAATGATTTGACTATATCTGACAGTCCTGAATCTGTAACTAAAACTGTGGGATGTATTTATCTAACGGACATCCCCCAAGCTAAGCTGACTGGGGTCCAATTCTACCCTGACTTGAAGGGTGTCAGTACCACGCCACCAGTAAGGACATCTGCTGTGGAGCTATTCCTAATCTAGCGGGTGACTCCTGGGATTAGTCCTATACATATAAATGTGCTAACGGATGACCCCTGAGTATGTCAGTCCTATCTAACGGGTGAGATCTCGTACCTACACTGGCAACATAGTTCTAGAACTTAGGGATTGCTTCTAGGGATCTCAGTCCTATTCTAGTGGGTGAGTCCCCATCCCTAGGCTTACTCGGTGCTGAATCCTACTCCCATCTGACATACACTAGATGGAATAATAGAGATGAACTGAATAACTAAACTAAATTGATTAGCTTAACTGATACTAGTGGTATTGTTTAGCAGAGCTAAACTGAGTTTACTGAATTCTGGTGACTAAGAAAATGTACTGAGTTCTAAGGACTGATTGAGAGTATTGAAGTTACTAAGATTGACTGTGAATACTGAAGTTACAAACTGATTATTGAGATATCTGAGATTACTGAACTACTGAGACTACTGAGATTTTTGAGTTTTCTTGAGTCACATGACTAACTGAATTCCATAGATTATGGCTTAACTTAGAGTATCGTGATAACATGACATGCCTCTAGCCACACAACAATATTTTTTGGGTACGAATACCCCCAAGAATGATGGAAGGAAACTGACACACATGACTGACTTGAGTAGTGACCAACATCAACAACCCATAATATAATAACATGCGAAATGCCATGAAGTGCATGGATATCATACATTTTTTACATAAGTTGGATTTGCAAGTAAGCATGGCATAATCTCATAAGACTTGTTCATGAACATCCCAACAACATTTACAAGACACAATATCAATATGAAAATCATTGGAATATGGGGGCATATCATGAATCTTTCACTTAGTCACAATTTAGATATAATGCATGATTTCTAGTCTCTTAGGTATATTATCAAACAACTTACATTCACAACTTAGGAATAGGTGTAAATCATACAATTACTCATCATAAATAATCAAACCTACATGTTTTCAACTCATATGATGTTATAGATTCATAATAACACATAAAGATTCTATCTTGGAATTATTCAAAACATAAACATGATCAATAATCCATTCATAATATGAAAACCATAATATATAGTTTTAGAAAAGGGTTCTTGAACTTCATGGACGAAAGGAGTCCATGAATGAACACACGCATACCTTAGAAAGGAAACCTTGATGATTTGCTGGAGAGTTCTTGAATTGGAAAACTTAATTATTTATCATCTTGGAAAAAGGCTTGAATCTTGCTATTGAGAGATGAGTTTGATGGAAACCCTAATCTTGTGGTTGAGAGTATAAGAGAGGGTTTTTGAGATGCTTAATTGAAGAAAAATAGGAAAAATTACCCCTATTTAGTGTTATAATTCGTGGAAGGTGAATTAAATGACCAAAATACCCTTGCAAAAACACCCTTGAATTTCTGGAAAAATATACTTAACGCCATCCATGACAGGCCGTTAGGCCCGTGATAGGCCGTCACGAATGGTCATTACAAAAAGGGGTCTAAATTCTTGATTTTCTGCCCAGGGCTGATGATGTCATCAGAAATGTCGTCAAAATATGATGACATCATCAAAAAGGTCGTCAGAAATGTGATAGCCCATTAGAAACATCATCATCGTTTTCCAGCTTGACATGCTGGAATAAAATAGGGATAAATCTTTGTTCCGATATCGGATTTAGGAGAAATTTATATTGTTGGAAAGAAAATTCAATTATATATCTGTTGATAGCTAATGACATCAAAAATTCTAATTATAATGAGAGATATGCTAATTTGAAGTTGACTATACCAATATCCTTCTCAAGAATACAATCAGTAAGGAATGTTTTGATTCGTCTGATAGCTGGGAGTTATTTGAAGCTTTAATATAGATCTAACTTTCTCATAAAACTGTAAAAGAATCATGATGTAATATGCATGAGCTTGGTACATGGCTCTAAGATTAGTGTACGAACAGCTGTAAGAAAGGTAGTTTTAGTTAGATGTTAGTCAACATTTTTTAGGCCTCTTTAAAGTCTTTCAACTTGTAATAAGGGGAGGGATTCTAATTTTTCCCCAACTCAAAAAAATTAGCTCACATTTCCCATCTACCTCTCTACAATCTCTCTCTCATTTTCCTAATCAATAAAAAGCTCTTTGTATGTACAAATTTCTCTCTTTATTTAGTGTTTTAATTAATTTTACTTTAGATTATTTTGTTCTTATTTTATTGTTTAAAGTTTAATTTGGTTTAAAGTTTAATTTTAAAGTTTAAAATACTTTCAAAGTATAAATTACTTTAAACTGTTAGTTTGCTCCCCGTTTTCCCTTTTGTTCTCATTTTGTTGTTTAAATTTTAATGTGATTTAAAGTTTTAATTTTAAAGTTTAAAATACTTTCAAAGAATAAATTACTTCAAACTATTATTTTGCTCCGCATTTTCTAGATTCATCCCTCAAATGGTATCATAGCCAAGTTTCTCGAGAGGGAGTGTGAGCATAAGTAGGAGCGGCTAGAGTGTTACACTGTCCTGGAGCCAGTCGAAATTGGTGTTACTCTTGGAATAATCATTTTTTTTGTTTAGTAATTAGTGTTGTTCTTCCTATATGTTCTTATTTTTAGTCCTTAAGTTAGGTAGCCATATAATAGTGGTTTAGATGTTGGCAAACCTAGAAATTTTAGTTGGATTAGCTCTGAGTGTGTGAAAAATAGAGTCAGACATGGAGGGTTTTTACGTCGCCAAGCATATAGGAATAAAATAAAGGAATTTTTGAAGAAGAAAATTACTAATTAATGCACTCATAAATTTTTATTTTAGAAGTAACATCTAAAGTAGATTTTGGTCCTAGAATAGTGTTTTCTCTCTCATCTGTAAAATATCATTATGAATACTCCAACCAACCAAAATGTAATAAATAGTGTTAATATTTCTACTATCTGTAATAAAATTGCTAAAATAGAAAGTGATTTACTAAATTAATAGTCCAAAAATAAAGTTTTAAGAGAGTCTATAAAACTGAAAACTTTGATTTTGTAAGAAATTATAATATTAAAACTTTTAAATCTACATTTGCAATTAATAGAAATATTGAGACTATTAAATTATTAGCAGTTGAAGATATTAATAGATATAGAAAAAACTTACAAGTTCCTTCACATAGGTCTAGTTAAAGTAGCAGTTAAACCATTATATAGATTAGGTTTAGTTGTTCCTGTATGTCGATTTTTAAGATATAATAGGTTATTGAATTTTGATGATTCGTTATTAGCAGTATTACAAAGTAACCTCACAAATGGCCTGAAATACTTTAATTGTTATCCTAATTTTTCTATAGATATTAATGATTAAAATATTATGGATACATTAACATTAAATGTTATGACAAAAAACATGAATAATAAGGTAAATACAGGAAAACTTGTAATAATATTAGAATATATTATAGATTAATGAAAACAACGTTACCCCATAAGGCTAAAATAGTTAGTAATAAAGGAGCTACCATAGTTATTGAAGCTAATTATAATCATAATAATACCATTGTCCCAAAAATGGCAAAATGGGATGATGTATTAATAAAAGATAATTGGCATTTTGACTCTATAACAAAGCCAAAAATAGAAGAAGAAAATTCAAATATTGAACAAGTAGTACAATATCCAGATGGATCTATAGATTTAAAATTTCTACGATCACAATCCTTTAATCAAGCATCTTGAAGTAAAAGAATGTCCTTTTCTAGACCTTCAATATCCAAATTTTTAGAAGAAAGGGAAGTTACATTAGAAACTATTGAAATAAAATTAAAATGAGTTAATTTCTCAAAAACAATTCTCAAAGTAGAATATGAGTCTGCAAATTTAAAAACTAAAAAACCAATAAGTCTCACAGCTAGTGAAATACTAGGAGTAAAAGATTCCCTATGCATGATTTGGTCAGAAATAATATTTGAACATGACTTTGAATATTTAGATAAATTATGGAATAGCCAATAAAATTCTACTAAGAAGGAATGATATAAACAAAGATATCCATTAAAAGAAATATATTCTTTTAGAGAAAAATGGTGCAATGATATGAAAAGATTAAGATGTAATATTAAATTTTTAAAATGGTTTGAAATTACATTAAAATAAATGATCAAAAAGATTTGCTAAACATGATTGTCAATAAATTGTATACTACTAGTATTAAAGCAGTAGAATCAACAATTCCTCTGTTAGAAGAAATTAGCCTACAAGTAGATGGTAGAATTGTTACTGCCTCACCCATTAAATTAGATATAGTATACACCAAAGGTGATCTTACTAATAAGGAAAAAAATAAAATACTTCAACAAAATAATAACACATGTTGGGACTATGAAAATATAGGACCTAAGACTAAAGATTGTAGAATCCTAAATAAAAAAAGAAAAATCTCTTAGAACTAAGAGAAAAAATGAATAGTGATATATGTTGTACCCTTGAAGAAATGAAAATAATTCCTCTTCAAAATAATATATTAATAGATCTTGCAGTAATAAATTAGCTATCCATTGCAAATGTATCAGTAAACGTTGCACTTGCAATAATCATTCTATAAATGTTATTAGTAAAGTTAACAAGGAAAAGCTAATCTTATTCGATATAATCAATCATTTAGAAGGCCTAACCCTTAAGAAAAAAATATTTAATAGCCTTAATAGATATGGTCCTTAATCAACCGTTTGATAAAGAAACTATTGAACCTTCTAATATAAAAGATATGTCAAATACATTCAAAGAACAAAATTCAGAAATAGCTATACAAGATCTTCAAACAGATTTACAATACTTAAAAAAGAAAGATAAAAAAGTTAAGCAAGGATTTAGCAATGAATCACTTGTTGACAATTTAACATCTAATCAAGAAGTAGATTCATGTCAACTGGGAAAAACATCAAAAATAAAAATAGATATTAAGTTTCTAAAAAATCAATCAAAAGTTAACAAAATTATAAAAGATAAATCACAAAGTTACCATATACTCATTACATTAGTTATAAGTAAAAATTACACAATTCACAAAGTCACTTTATTAGATACAGGAGTTGATCAAAACTGCATCATTGAAGGAATAATCCCAACTAAATTTGTTGAAAAGGGTACTACATATTTAGTCACTGTAATAGGTGAAAGATTAAAAATAAATTATGAACTTTACTATAAGCTTACTTAACATGAAGAGATTTTAATATATCTATAGAATTACCAACAGGAGGCACAAAATACTCGAATTGGAATTCTACGAACATTGTAGCTTATTCTAAATATGTTAGTTGCACTGGAAAGAGATCCAATTGGTTAGACCATTGGAGGTGGTTTACTTCCAGTGCTATCTTAAGAAAACAGGAATCAACCCCAATAAGTTAATATTCTTCCTCCAAAATAGCGTTTGGCCTCTTTTGAATGTCAGGATCCTAAGGTATGGATTTAAATTACAAAAGATAGTTTGTTCAATATCAAATACTATATTAAAAAAAGGTAGAACCTATTGATCTATATTTAAATAGTCTGTTTAAGGTATGGTATCAGTCGTCGGTGTTAAGCAAAAGATTAGTGACTTAGACCTGGTTAAAGGCAGAATTGATCAGTCATTTTGAGAAAATACTAGTAGAATATGTGGTTGAGTGATTCGACAAATTAAGCCATGTATGTATTATTCATGAGTTCCTTGGGAGGTTTAAGGACCTCAAGGCTTAAATGCTTACTGCGAACCCTTCACTAAATCATACTTACTTAATATTATACTTTAGGAGCGTTAAAGAAAGAATTAAATATTGTTGTCACATTTTTTAAACCTACTAAATTATAGATGGCCTTTAAAAAGGCTACAATCCAAGAACTAGTTATTGAAGTAGCTTAGAAGAGGAATAAGATATTTGCTAGATCTGCTCGACAATTGACTCATATTATTCTTAATAGAGGGTCTGCTAACCCTACTATTAAGAACAACATAGTTAGGCTCAATCCTAAAGTATATAACTACAGTAAAAGCAATCAATTATACTATAGGTGTAGAGAGAAGTATGGGCCTTACCATGTCTATAAAAGAAGACAACTAAACTGCTTTATAGGTGAAGCAGAGAAGGAGATAAGCATGAATGGTATAACCACACCACAGGAGTCTAGATCCAATTGATTTAGTGATTAAAGTTTAATTAAGCAATAAATTTAGTAAGTTGTGTGTTTGAATAACTTGACTAGTCATAATCAAGGAGAAAACACTATTTTCATAAGAGGTACTATGAACACGAGGCAACTATCAATATTGATTGATTTGGGTAGTGTTAATATTTTTAAGATGAGCAAGCTTTTAAGGCTTATAGCAATATATCAAGCCATTTCCCTCCTGTGAAAGTGGTTGATGCCGACTATGTGGTGAGCTCAACACATTGTACAGATTTTATAAGGAAAATACAGGGAAAACATTTAAGAAAGACATACTCATCATTCCTCGGCTAGGTTGTGATATGGTACTTGGTAATGATTATATGAAGAAGGACAAGCCCACAAAATTTTATTATGAAAAAAGGTGTGTCACTATTTGTATAGAATCTAACAAACTAGTTCTACTAGCTCTAGTAGAAAGAATCTTAAGGATGCATACTAGTAGTTCTATAAGTAGAATGTTGGAAAAGGGACATGCTCTGTTGCTCACCCATTCTTGATGATTATGGTGCAAATATAAGTGAAGACATTTTTTATGCTATGGTGCAAGAGGTGGAAGATAAGTACATTTAGGTATTTGTTGAACTAAATCCTTGCCACCTATGAGGTCCTTAGATCAAGCGATTGCACTCAAACCTATAGCAATGCTAGTTAGTCAAAGACTCGATATATACAACTACAATCATAAGAATGAGTTACAAAAATAAGTAACAGATATGCTTAATTTTTGAATGATTCAACCTAGTTAGTCTCTTGTTTCTTCACCAGCATTACTTGTCTAATATAAAGACGGTACTTAGAGGTTATGTATGGATTATAAGGGTCTAAGTGATATTGCTAATAAGGACAAATGCCTGATTACTATAGTGGATGATATCTTAGATGTGTTGTGAGGTGAAATAATTTTCTCCAAAGATGATCTTAGGATAGGATACTATTAGATAAGGATGAAAAAGGAGGAAGTGTTAGACAACTTTTAGAACTCATGTAGGACATTATAACTTTACAGTGATTCCTTTTGGCCTTACTAATGCTCAAACCACTGTCAAGAACTCATGTAGAAGGTTTCCCAACCTTACTTGAGAAAAATTTTCTTAATATTCTTTTATGATATACTTGTGGATAGCCTTTTATTGAATGATCATATGCAACACTTGAGAGTGGTATTTGAGACCTTCAATAGTCTTCACTCTATTCTAAAAGGTAAAAATGTTCATTTCTCCAAGAAAAAGTAGTGAACTTAGGATATGTCACTACCAAAGAAGGTGTGAAAATTGATCTTCTCAAAATTAGAGCCATGGATGACTGGCCTAGACAAGGAATACTCAAAGCTCTCAGGGGATTCCTTTATATCACCAGTTACTACAGAAATTATGTTGTCAATTATGGCACTATAAGTTGGCCCCTCATTGATTTAATAAATTAAGATGCTTTTAAATAAAATCCATATATAGAGCTAGCATTTGAATCCCATAGGATAGCTATGAGCATTACGCCTATACTTTCATTTCTTTACTATTCACCAAAGATTTTTGTTGAAACTAATGCAAAATATGGAGGCATTGGAGAAGTATTTATACAGAATGGAAGGCCATTTCATACTTTATTAAGATATAAGCAACCAAGCATGGCAATAAATTATTAAGTGTTGTGGAAAAATGGATACACCGTCTCAAGTTCAATCACTTTGTTGCAAGAACTAACCATCATAGCTTGAAATATCTAATAGAACAAAATGTAACATCAGTTATCCAATGGAAAGTTTTAAGCAAGTTTTGGGACTTGATTATGAACTTCAATACAAGAGGGGTAAAGAAAGTAGAGTTGTTGATTACTTGTCTAGGCAACATAAAGGGATAGACTCAATATATTATTAGGATATTGGAAATTTAATGGATTTCAGTAGTTGCAATTCAACTTGGATATAAGAAATAATTAGAAGCTATAAAAGATAAGCCCATGTATAAAATATTATTACTCTATTATTAGTGGACTCTTATGGACCTAATGGACCTAACATATGGCACTGTTCAACTACAATATTTAATAAAAAGGTTAGGATATGTGTAGGATCTCATGGAACCCACAAGAAACAACTCATTTCCTCTTTTAGTGGCACTACCCTTGAAGATTATATCATAACTTTTGTGTTGGACTGTGTTTTATCATATTAGTTAGGTCCACTAAAGAGTCTATCATAAAAAACCCCGGTGTATAGTCAAGAAATGTGAGTATAGGTTTAGTGCTCATAGATATCCTAAGGGATTCAAATGCTAGCTATATGTATGAATTTTATTTAAATGCATCTTTCTTCATTAAATCGTAGAGGGGTCTACTTTATAGGGCCATAATTGACAACATACTTTCTGTTTTTATGTCTGTTGGACTAACAAATTATACCACAACTTTTATGGACCTAATGATGTTATGATCTCAAAATTAGTTGGTAAAATATTATTGTTTAGGTTCAAAGTAAAGAATGAGTATATGATAATAATTGGGTATCCAAAAGAATGAATGGCCAGGATTTGTTTCACCTAAATGATGCTCATGGGGATGAGATTATGCAATATTGGCATATAGTTATATTTTAACATCATAGAGGAGAGAGAAGATTACCTATAATTTTGTAATTTCTTAACATTGTCCTCATGCTCTTTCTCTTTCTTTCTCAATTTCCTTTCTCTCTTCATCTAATTCTAATACACTTCTCTTATCTTTTTTTAGAATCATTTCCCTTTTCTTTTCTAGTTAGGATTTCCTTGTTCATATGAGTACCATTTTTTTGTTTTTCACATAAATATAGAAAATTCAACAAAAGTGTGTTGATTTGATTGTTTAATTTCTAAATTTCTATATTTATCTTGATAAGATCATCTTTTGATTTACTATTCTTTCTACATCCTTAATTTCTACATATTTCTATATTTATCTATAGTAGGTTTTTGACTCGAAAAACCTACTATTCTTCCTCAAAAATAGGGATTTCCCTCTTTTGAAGGTTAGGATCCTAAGGTATGGATTTAAAATACAAAAGGTAGTTTGTTCAATATCAAAACTTGATTAAAAAAAGGTAGAACCTATTGATCTATATTTAAATAATTTAGTTGAGGTGTGGTATCACTCGGTTGTGTTAATTAGAGGATTAGTTACTTAGATCGGGTTCAAGGAGGAATTGATGTCACAACCTAAGGATACACCCTAGTTGTAACAATGGTGTTTACGATCGCAAGTGACCACAAGATAATCCATAAACTAATACCTGCTATGAGCACTGAGTAAAATAGTAATATAATATGTGAGCAGAAGATTCACTGATAAGGTACCCCAAAACTAAATATTGGAATAAGTATCAAAGCATGTCTAAAACTTTAAACCAAATTGTCCATCTGAAAAAACTGTTAATATTGAAATAACTGACTGATCGTCTGAAAGCTTCTCAACATAATGAGGAGTTGATGGCACAAACCCCTAACTAACTCAGACTGATTGAACATATGGAAGTACAGAAATAATTGAAATAAACAAATCATGTCCTCGATGGATGAGGACTGATAACTAGTGATGTTGAGTAATGCTGAGTTGTCTAAGAATAATCGGGAATTTGAGGGTCCAAACCTATGTTATAAGACAACATAGAGCTAACAAAAGTATGCGATCTATACTTTGAATGTACTGGTATTGAGATGAGCACTGGCTGAAATGCAGACGAAAACTGAGCATGAATACATAAACATATAATATATGAGAATGGAAGACCAAGCATAAACATGCATTGAAATAATTTGAATAACTTAATAAGTCTATTCTCGACCATGCAAACCTAAACTGACATACGCTGAATACTAAACTAAGACTATCGGAGGTATCATCTAACCAACATCCCCAAATCTAAGATAATAAGGGTCCAACCTACAACCCTAGTTGGAAGGGTGCTAGTACCCTGTCATGGATACTAACACTAGTTGTGTGGATCCACTAAACTGGTGTTCGGGAGGACCAGGGTGTCAAACCTAAATTGATGGGTGACCCATGAGAGGAATTCAAGCCTAAGCTTATGGGTGACCCCTCATATCCCACACTAGCTACATAGTATGAAAATAAAGGGACTGGAACTAACAAATCTCCCTAAACTAATGAGGATGCCACAATTCCTGCATTCGCCTGGTGTTAAATCCCACTCCCAATTGAATTGACACTGGTATTGAACTGAACTGAATTTCAATGAACATAACAACTGAATTTTCTCATCATGATCATATCAACTGAGTAAATGGTAATATTCATGGTTTAACTGAAATTATAACTTGAAAGATTTGAAATCATGTAAAACACGTAGGAATTTAGTGTTGATAACCCACCAACACTGAATGGTCATAAAATACAATACTAAGGCTTGAAATTGTAGTATGAAATCATGGTTGAAAGACCCCAAAACAAAAAAAATTTTCATCAAACATGTGGGAATCATGAGCTTAAACATGGGAATGTCTTAAAACATGGGAAAATAGCATGGTTACGTGACTAAAATCATTACTTTGATAATATAACATCAAATTCACATGAATATAACATTGGAGATTGAAACTTAAAGCATGGGTTAACCTTAAATTTCATGGAATCAATATTGAACATGAATTGAGTCAAACTTCTAAGGAAACACGTTAATTTAATTCATCTTGAATATACAAAACTCCAGAATAAGAGAAAAATCCGTTGTTTTGTTGTAAAGAGGGTTTTCGGTCTCCATGGGTAAAAAGGACCCATGATTGAACATCCCACATAACATAATATCTATAATCCTAAAGGTTACTTGAAAATAGATGCTTGAACCCTTGATTTCATGATAATGAAGCTTGGGTTTGTTCGAGGGAAAGAAGGAGGGTTTCTTGAGAGCAATTTGGGATGAAAGGAGCAAATAATTCCCCTTTTAAAGTTCCAATTTGTGTTAAGGATAAAATAGGTCAAGGTAAATGACTCAAATTCCCCTTGGAAAATTAAACCATAACACTGTGTAGGACAGAGCCACATGTCACACCTCTCTTGTGAAATTTATCCCGAACCTCGTCCGAAAATATAAAAACTTACCTGAGACATTATTTTACTCTCCGTAATCGAGAATCAATTTAAAAATTAATATTTTGCGGTCGGGAAGGCCAAACAAGAAATCCGCAAAGTGTAGGGGTTTTGAAAATGACTAAGTCCTCAACACTTAGTGAAATTTTCAAGCCTTGGACCCTTTAAGCATGCATAAGAGCTTAATCACTCTTGGAATATGGGGTATTACAATATATCCCTCTTGCGAACATTCTTGAATGTGACTGGTTTACCAAAAAATACTAAGAAAACTAAGATCATATACTGAACATGCATGACGTGGGACATGATTACATAACTGAGTCTGAAGCATGATACATAAACTGAACTCATCTTGTGAATGCATGCAATAATATGAGAATGGTTACATAGCTGAACTGCGAACAGAAAAGAGTCAATCTAAGGAAAATCCTTACCTCAAGCTGAATCTAAGTCTGCAGTGAAAAGATAAGGGTATTTGTTTCGCATATCTACTTCTGTTTTCAAAGTAGCTCTCTGAACAGACTAATTCTGCCATAGAACTTTGACCAAGGGAACTTCTTTCTTCCTTAGTCTACGAATCTAATGATCAAGAATCTCAACTAGGACTTCTTAGAAGGAAAGACTATTATGAACGTCCATACTTTCTTAAAGAATAACATTAGTTGAATTACCAATACATTTCTTTAACAAAGAAACAGGGAACACTGGATGGACTGATTCCAAATCTGCAGGTAACTCAACCTTATAGTCTACCTTTCCAAAATGATTCAAGATTTTATAACGGCCAACATAAAAGGGACTGAATTTCCCTCTCTTTCCAAATCTCTTCACTCACTTCATAGGAAAAAACTTCTAATAGACTTAGTCACCAACCTCAAACTCCAGATCTTTTCTCCTCACATCAACATAGGATTTTTGATGACTTTTTTGTTTTCTTCGGCTTGTCATAAATCAACTAAAATTTCTCCATCGCCTCAAACACTGAATCTTGACCTATTAATATAGATTCACCTACTTTGAACCAATCAATAAAAGATCTACATCTCCTCCTATAGATAGCTTCAAATGGAGCCATCTGGATACTAGAGTGATAGCTACTGTTATATGGAAACTCAATCAAAGGTAAATGGTTATCCCAACTAACTTTAAAGTCAATAACATCAGCCATCAATATGTCCTCTAAAGTATGAATGGTCCTCTGTACCTGACCATCTATCTGAGGATGAACGACTATACTAAGATGAACTTAGGTGCCCAAACCTTTTTTAAAAGCCTTCCAAACATAAGAGGTAGACTGAGTATCTCTGTGTGAAATGATAGATAGCGTAATCCTATGCAACTTTAGTAACTCCCTAAGATAAATCCTTGCATAATCCTCCGCTAAGTACGAAGTATGAAATAGCAAAAAATGAGCTGATTTTGTCATTCTATCCATAATTACCCAAATCAAATCATGCTGATGATGCATATGAAGCAATCCCATCACAAAGTCCATTTTACCACCTTCCACTTCTAAGTGAGGATGCTAAAATCTTGCAATGTGCCACTAGGCCTTTGGTGTTGAACTTTAACATGCTGACTATTTGGATACTTAGCCACAAACTCTGCAATGTCCTTTTTCATACCACTCCACTAATAGATTTCCCACAAACTACGATACATCTTAGTGGCTCTTGGGTAAATAGAATACCGTGCACCATACGCTTCTTCAAGTATTCATTTTCTCAAACCATCACCACTCGAAAAACATAACCTGCCTTGACAATGCAGCATACTATCTCCCCTTTTATAGAAGACCTCTACTTTTTGATCACTAACTATATCGTTTAACTTAGCAAAACTAGGATCCCTATCTTGTTTTTCCCTTACTTTGGCAGCCAATGAATATTCTTAACTAGTTTGAATCCGTACACTACCTTTAGCTTAATCAACCAACCGAATCTCTAATTTAGCAAGTTGATAAACCTCACTTACTAACTTTGTCTTCTTTTCCACAACATAAGCAACACTACCCATAGACAATCTATTAAGGACATTTCCCACTACATTGGCCTTTCTCGAATGATACAACACACTCATATCATAATCTTTTAACAATTCAAGCCACTTTCATTGACGAAGATTCAGGTCTTTTTGCATGACAACATACTGTCAGCTCTTATGGTCAATAAACATATCAACATGAACCCCATAAAGATAGTGTCTCCAATTTTTTAAGGAAAAAACAACACTGGCCAACTCAAGATCATGTATAGGATAGCTCTTTTGATTAAGATTATGTGTAGGATAATTCTTTTGATGTAATTATGCATAATATTGCTCTCATAAGTTCAAAGAGGTTGAAGATATGCCTCAAATCCCTATACCAGATCAATGATCAATCTGTCATAAGATAGCCATAATAATGATCATAATAATGATAATAACAACATCAATATCAGCGTGAATAACCGGCTTCTCTGGATAACCAAATACCTACCAAGCCTATGCATACCCCCACCGCCCTAGAATCAAATGGTTTAATCAACATACAACAACACAAGGCATATTCTTCTCCCATATCTATGCAACCATCCCATACCGACTTATAGACATAGCTGCATACTGGTGATAGGTGATGCGCATGCAGGAATAAATGCAAAGTATAAAATCAATATCACAACTCATCATAACTATCCTCATCAGGACTATCATTATCGTAGTCAGCCTTCGGTCTTGCTGTGTATCAACATATCATCAATATATCCTCGGCCCTTATCGGGTATCAACCTTATCAAAATAGTATCCTCTAGTCTTGCCGAGTATCAATATCATAATAATAGTATCCTCCGGCCTTTTTGGGTATCAATATCATCATAATAGTATCCTTCGGCCTTGTCGGATAATGATATATCATCAAAGTGTCCTCTGGTCTAGATGGGAATCAATATATCATCAAAGTATCCTCCGACCTTGCTAGGCATCAATCTATCATCAAAGTATCCTCCGATTTTGTTGGGCATCAATATACCATTAAAGAATTCTCCATCCTTGTCTAGCATCAATATATCATCAAAGTATCCTCCGGCATTTCCGAACATTAATATATCATCGTAATCATCAATGCACAAATATAAGTATATTATACGTGCACAGACTCAAGAAAATATACTCGCAACCATAATCATAACATCACAAATATAACTATGTTATCATTATATTCTATTTACTCATTATTAACTACACAAGACTCATTATTATACCTCTAGTTTACTAGTCATAACATGATCTCTAGTTATCAATATAACTGATACTTCATATAATTATTAATCATGAAATAACAACTAACCATTAATCAATAATTAGCCAAACCTATTGTCTAGTTAAGGTTCACCATTAACCTAAAATCGTCGTGTATTCACTATTCATAATTTATCAACTTGACGTCATTTATTAACTAACAATCGATATCTAATAAATTTTTACCAACTAATCATCATTATTAACTAGTCCTCATTATTAGCTAGTCAACATAAGTAACTAGGCATCATTATTAACTATGCATCATTATCACTAGAATTCTTTATCACCTAGCAATATTAGCCACGTTATCCCTAGTTAACAATTAATAATAATAAGAATCAAGTACTATAGCCACCTAATAGATACTTAGTTACCACATAACTTCTACAATAACTAGGAAGAACCGTTAAAAGATTGCATTTCAGCTAGAATCATATCAATAACCTATATATTGATCATGAATTTATCAAATCTATGCATGCCATCACCCGAATTCAATCAGTGAAATCATAATCGTCATACCACACCTTCCTTTGTCTCATACCAGAGAGATGTGTTTATTCACAAACACAAATATATATATATATTCACGAACTGTAATTGCATTCTCTACAAGGATAAACATATCTCGGATGTCCAATCAATATCATCTACTGGCCCTCATCCTAATAATATTTCCAAAATTATCATAATAACATTAACAGGGCCATTTGGCCCTTATATATATCTGGAACTCATCTCTATAATCATATTTATATATCATAACATATCTCTAATTATCTCACATCTAGGAGGAATAATATCAATAAGCATGACACGACTATAAGTCATTTCATATATAAAGGTCATTTGTCATAACAGTAAGGAATATCACCTCTCAAGCCCAACCATCATATCTAAAAGGAGATAGCATCTACATAGGCCCAACATAAAATCTAAGAGAAGAATTATCTCTAAGGACCCATGTGTAAGAGGAAACAACATCTCTATGGGCCAAATATCAAGTCTAAGAGAAAACAACATCTTTATGGTTCAAGTATCAAGTCTAAGAGGAAATAGCATCTCTATGAGCCAAGTATCAAGTATAAGAGGAAATAACGTTTCTATGGTCCCATTATCATCTCATTTCTATAAGCAACAACATACCTAAAACTCAGAAGTCACAATCCGAGGAACATTATTACGTTATACCAAGTCATAATGTGTGTAATATTTGCAGCTAATTCCACAATGACTAACACGGGTTTAGACCTAAATAGGCCAGAAAATCCCACTTCTAAACCTTAATTTCCTTAATTAGGTACAATATGCCTCAAACTAGTCTAAGATATCCAGTACAACTCCTAGATGTCAAATAAGCCACATACAATCCTAAGATAGGAACTTAAACTATAAATAAAGGTACATAATCTACCTAAATTAGGACTCAAAGAATATCACACTAGCCTAATAAGATCAAATATACTAATCATGCTTCCAATATTAAAACTGCATCAATAATCTAGCAATGTATCAAATCTATGCTACAATTCAATCTAAACTAGAGAGAAGGCAATAAGAGTTTACAAAGTTATAAACATACTATCTTATGGGTCCAAGCCCCTCATCTAATTTCCCAAACCAACAATAATCAAGGCTAAGCTATCTTACACATAACAAATCCTAACATTCATATCCACATACAATACATATCATACATTATCTATAAATAAAACTGGCCAGGATCTTACCTCAAGGCAAAATGGTAAAATTACATTTCAAGCACCACATGCTCGTCTTCACTTAACAATCTCAAAATGACTTCATAGTATAAAAACATAAACATAATCTACTCATCAATGTGAGTCTAACAATACCCATATTGCACTATTGTTCTTCGGGCCCAAAAATGACACCAAAAATCTCAAGTGGATCCCGTATATGGAAAATAAGTTCTTGAGACAAACCCAATGTTAACACACGAATAAGAAATAATAACCCTAAAAAATGGGTGAAAACTAAGAATACTTTGGGTTAAAATGATGCCCTAAGATAAATTGGGGTTTTGGGTCAAACTAAGAAATTCAAGCATTAATTCAAGAAATTCTTACCTTAATCTTGATGCTAATCATGATACAAAAAGATAATTAAACTCCCACATCACCCCCCACGACCAATTTTGAGTTATTGCACTCATTCTTTAGTTTCTAGGTCTAAATGGTGAAGGAGAAATGCCCCAAACATATCTTGGGGCCTTTATATACCCTCTACAGCTAAAGAGATGCTGCTATCATGGTCCTACGGGTAGTGATTGTGCTCCTGCTATCACACACTCTAGGTCGCGATCGTGGTGGCACTAGATAATAACAAATTTAAAAATAAGTTTTTGACCCTCGAAACTCATCCAGAATCCAAATAACATGATACAATACTGAATTTTGAGTGTAAACAACATTCAAAATCCATTGGAATCATCCAAAACTTAATCGGGATCATTTAGGAAAAAACGTGGGGCCCACAACTATAGTTTTATTATTTTATATAAAATCCACTCAATAGCCAAAAATAAGTCTGAGAGGCTTGGGACCTGAACCAATGGTCTCCCTAGCCTAAAATCAATGTTTCAGACATAATGGTGAATTTGGATTTTCAATCCAAGACTATTTCAACAAAATATAGGTAATGCACCCATTCTTTTTAATTTTTAACTTTCTGACCAATAGGTCAAAATGAGCTGGGTGCATTGGGACCCTAACCAAAGGTCTCCCTAGATAAAAATCTATATTTTGAATCTGTTGGAGCTGTTAAAAATTTGTAACACCTCGATTCGCTAAACCAAAATGCTACACGATGCTCATGACCTTGAGAGACCACAAGCTAACCCATGATTGATATCTGTACCTGTATACTGCAAATCATGAGATAATAATATGGAATACAAAGAAATGTAAGGCCATAAGGTTCATTTGAATAAAATCATATGGGTGAAAATACCCAAAACAACTCAATCTGAAAGTTAAGTCTGAACGTTAATCTGAACGTAAATCTGAAAGCCTCTAAACTATCTGAATAAAGAGTTGAAGGAACATGTCTCCAACTAACTCCATAAAACTGAACTGAAGAAATAAATAAATATATCAAATCATATTGTCCTCAAATGAATAAGGACTCACTGTGTTTCTGCGACTGGAATGCTACCACTACTGCTGGGCTAGAGCTCGTGTCTCGGAACCTATGGTGTAACATGAAAAGAAAGCACAATAGCGCAAATGCGTCAGTATAACTGGAGTACTGAGTACACGAGGAAGGTAGGCTGAACATAAAAGGTTTCATGCATGAACAACACTGACTGACTAATATGAACGTGGCAGTGCAAGCACATATATATAGAAACTAGGATCGTGATTACGTGATAGCATGACCTGTAAGCTAATACATAGTTTACTGATAACAGTCATGATTGATAATGAAACTATGGGAAGTATTGCTTAACTGGAATGACCCATGTATGCCGTTATGGCTAAGCTAGGGTCCAATCTCTGCCCCCGACTGGAGGGGTGTCAATACCGTGCCACGGGTAAGGACAGCCTGTGAGTGAGCCTTATATGGCGAGTACTCAATAAGAACGGTGGGAACCCTAAACTAATGGGTTAAGCCACCTCATCAAACCTAATCTAATGGGTTAAGATGTCTCAAACTACGTTGGCTACGTAGTTCTGGAACACAAGGATGACTACTAAGAATCACACCCTGAACTGGAGGGTGAGTTACCATCTTTGGGTTCATTTGGTGCTAACCTCTACTCCCATCTGGAGGGACTGGACATGAATAACTGATTGTGCATGACTTAATCTTACTGAATTCCATTGACTGGCGGAATGTTACTGATATCTGACAACTAACTAAGATCATGAGGCTTTCCTGAGTCACATAACTGACTGATGTCTATGGAATCATAGCTTGAGTTCGGATATCGTAAATCATGACATAGCTCTAGGCACACAGGTATAGTTTTTAGGTACAAGTACCCCCAGGACTCGATAGGAGGAAACTGACACACATAATATTAATTGATCACAAGATTTGAGTCCACAATTCACTATATCATAAGTAAGGCTTTCATAATAAGAATGATTCTCAACAAACTATCACATGATCGGGAATTCGCAGAACATGTATATACTTGCATGGCTTCAATAACACGGTAATTCCATATCGCAACAATATCATGAGCATCTCGTACAACTTATTCAATTCAAGACAATAGCACGGGGATCACGTTGAACATAAACTTAGAACATGGAATAGTCATTTAGGACTTATTATGTCATAAAGCATGATTTCTATTCCCTTAGGTATTTTCACAAACACCTTACATGCACATCTTAGGGATAGGTGGATTCATCAAGATTACAAATATTCAACCACCAATTTCACATATTTATACGTTAAATACCACCATATCCTCACAATAAACATACAAAGATCCCATCTTAGGCATCATCAAACTCCAACCACATGGACATCAACCACCAACAACATAAACATCATAAAATAGTATTTAAAAGATGGTTCTTGAGCTTCATGGATGAAAGGAGTCAATGAATCAACTCATGCATACCTTAGAAGGAAGATTCTTGATGATTGACGGAGGAATTTCCTTGAAATCGGATCTTCAATCTTATTTACGCAACCCTAGTTGTTTTTCTCTATTAGTGCTCTTGGATAATGAGCTTTGAGATGATAATAGGGTTGTAATATGTTTAGAAGCTATATATTTTGTAGGGTTAAGTTTAGGGACGTGTAAGGAGTGTTAAAAGACTTAATTACCTTTAAAATAACTCAAAACGGAGTGTTTTTCGCACCTGGAACTGACTTAGGCGGCGCCCAAGTGATTGCCTAAGCTAGTTTGGGCGGCGCCTAACGAATCGCCTATCCTTACTATCTCTCACGAAAATGGGCATAACTTTTTGCTCCGGTATTGGATCAAGGCGAATTGGTATCGTTGGAAAGCTAATTCGATTCTCTACAATTTGGTGGGTTTAAATCAGCCAAAATAACACATTAACATTGATTTATGCTTGTACAAAGATGACCCTTGCATAATCAAACACTAAAACTTGATAGATTCAAAAACTCTAAGTTTGTATTACCTTAAGTGACTCATATGAACATGCTTAATGCATCATAAGATATCCTATCACTAGGATATTCATTGTAAGTCATGTACTCAAGTATGAATCACAGGATAGGAGATTTCATACATAGGAATACTTATTCACTTCCTAGCTTAAAAACATGTGGGGTTTTACAATATGTCCCCCTTAGGAACATTCGTCCTGGAATGAGAATTTACTGAGAAGGGATACAAGATAATAGAACCTGAACTAAACATGAAGAACTGAAACTTGATCTCATGACTAACATGCTAAACAAACTGAAATCATGTATATCTGATGCACGGACAACTGATACATGAATGCATGAATGAGTATGAAACGGCTAATAGGTACTAAGTTTATACTGGAAACATAAACGTGAAACTAAATAAGATTAAGGAAAACAATTACCTTAAGCTTGATCTGAATTGGAGGGGAAGAGGTCAGGATACTTGGTACGCATATCTGCTTTTGCTTCCCAAGTAGCTCCCTCATGAGACTGATTTCGCCAAAGAACCTTGACTTGAGGCACTTCTTTGTTCCTCAATCTATGAGTCTGATAATCTAAGATTTTGAATGGAATCTCTTTACAAGAGAGGTTGTTGCTAATGTCGATGCTCTGAATAGGGACAACAACTGCTGGGTCACCTATGCACTTATTTAGCAAAGAGACATGGATGATTGGATGGACTGAGGTGAGATCTGAAGGCAACTCAAGCTCATAAGCTACCTTGCCGAAGCGATAAAGAATTCTAAAGGGATCGACATACCGGGGACTGAGTTTCCCTTTCTTGCCAAACCTCTTTACTCCCTTCATGGGAGACATCTTAAGATAGACATAGTCATTGACCTTGAACTCGAGATCCTTTCTACGAACATTTGCATAGGACTTCAGTAGGCTCTGAGTAGCCCAAAGTCTCTCTCTGATCAACTGAACTTTATCTAAGGCATCGAATACTAAGTCAGGACCTATGATTGAGGCCTCACTAACTTCGAACCAACCAACCAGAGATCTATATCTCCTACCATAGAGAGCTTCAAATGCAGCCATCTGAATACTAGAATGATAGCTGTTGTTGTATGCAAACTCAATCAAAGGCAAATGGTCATCCCAACTTCCCTTGAAGTCAATTGCACACGCCCTTAGCATATCTTTAAGAGTCTGAATGGTCCTCTCTGCTTGACCATCTGTCTGAGGATGAAATGCTATACTGAGATGGACTTGGGTATCGAGACCCTTTTGGAATGCTTTCTAAAAGTGAGAAGTGAACTGGGTACCTTTGTCTGAGATGATAGATAGTGGAACACCGTGTAACCTGACTAACTCCCTGATATAAAGTTTTGCATAACCCTCGGCAGAATAAGAAGTATGAACAGGGAGGAAATAAGCTGACTTGGTCATTCTATCTATAATGACCCAGACTGAATCATGCTGATGAAGAGTTCTAGAAAAACCCTTCACGAAATCCATGTTAACTTCTTGCCATTTCCAATTAGGAATGGTGAACTCTTGCATGGAACCACTAGTTTTTTGATGCTCTATTTTAACCTGCTGATATGTAGAGCACTTAGCCACAAACTTTCCAACATCTCTCTTCATCCCACTCTACCAATAGATTTCCCACATATAGCGGTACATCTTAGTGGCCTCTAGATGAATAGAGTATCGCGCACCATGC
>NW_025834406.1:1182017-1207886 GCF_002878395.1 Capsicum annuum
GAACACCGTGTAACCTGACTAACTCCCTGATATAAAGTTTTGCATAACCCTCGGCAGAATAAGAAGTATGAACAGGGAGGAAATAAGCTGACTTGGTCATTCTATCTATAATGACCCAGACTGAATCATGCTGATGAAGAGTTCTAGAAAAACCCTTCACGAAATCCATGTTAACTTCTTCCCATTTCCAATTAGGAATGGTGAACTCTTGCATGGAACCACTAGTTTTTTGATGCTCTATTTTAACCTGCTGATATGTAGAGCACTTAGCCACAAACTTTCCAACATCTCTCTTCATCCCACTCTACCAATAGATTTCCCACATATAGCGGTACATCTTAGTGGCCTCTAGATGAATAGAGTATCGCGCACCA
Source organism: Capsicum annuum (assembly GCF_002878395.1). NCBI lineage: Eukaryota > Viridiplantae > Streptophyta > Magnoliopsida > Solanales > Solanaceae > Capsicum > Capsicum annuum. Next base: position 1,182,392 of record NW_025834406.1, read on the forward strand.
TGCACTTCTGTAAGAATTCGCTGCCTCAATTCATCTACACCTGGAACATATAGACAACCTTGACGATGAAGAACACCATCTCCCCCTTGGGAGAAAACCTCGACTTTCTGATTCTGAACTGAATCTTTAAGCTTTACAAGGCTAGGATCCCTGTCTTATTTCTCTTTCACCTCGAAAATGAGAGATGACTCTAAACTACTATGAACACATACACCACCCTCTGAAGAATCGACTAAGCAAATGCCTAATCTCGCAAGATGATGGATCTCCTGAGCTATCTTTTTCTTACTATCCTCAACGTGAGAAATACTACCTATAAAGAGTCGACTGAGAGCGTCAGCCATAACATTAGCCTTTCCCGAATGATAAAGAACATTTATGTCGTAATCCTTCAAGATCTCTAAGCACCTTCTCTGGGGAAGATTGAGATCTTTCTAGGAAAAGACATACTGGAGGCTTTTATGGTCTGTGAAGACATCTACATGAACTCCATAGAGATAATGCCTCCAAATCTTCAAGGCAAAAACTACCGCTACTAACTCAAGATCATGAGTAGGATAATGCTTCTCATATGGCTTTAACTATCTGGAGGCATAGGCTATGACCTTACAATGCTGCATGAGGACACAACCTAAACCCACTCTGGATGCATCACAATAGACTACAAAATTGTCTAAACTATCTGGAATAGGTAGAAATAGAACTGAGGTGAGTTGAGTCTTCAACTCTTGAAAGCTCTTCTCGCATGAATCTGACCGCTGAAACTTAATCTTCTTCTGAGTCAATCTGGATATGGGAGATGCAATAGAAGAAAATACCTCAACAAACCATCTGTAATAGCCATCCAAACCTAAGAAACTCCTAATATCTGATGGAGATACGGGTCTGGGCCAGTTTCTTACTGCCTCGATTTTCTGAGGATATACTCTAATGACATCACCAAAAATAATATGGCCAAGGAATGCTATTGATCTTAGCTAAAATTCGCACTTGCTAAACTGAGCGAATAACTTGTGATCCGTGAGATTCTGAAGAATAATCTTGAGATGGTCTGCATGATCAAACTCTGTACGAGAATAGATCAGAATATCATCTATAAAGACTATGACAAACATGTCCAAGTACTTCTTGAACACACGGTTCATCAAATTCATAAAAGTTGCAGGGGTATTGGTAAGACTAAATGACATAACTAAAAATTCGATGTGACCATACCGCGTATGGAAAGATATCTTTGGAATGTCATGGTCTCTAACTTTGAGCTGATGATAGCCTGATCTGAGGTCTATCTTGGAGTAGTAACCGACACCCTAAAGTTGGTCGAATAGATCATCAATCCTGGGAAGAGGATATCTGTTCTTGACCGTGACCTTGTTTAGTTGAAGGTAATCAATACACATCCGGAGAGAACCGTCTTTCTTGCACATGAATAATACTGGCGCACCCCATGGGGAAACGCTGCATCTAATGAATCCATTATCTAAGAGATCCTTCAACTAATTTTTCAGTTCGTTGAGTTTTGCTGGTGCCATTCTGTATGATAGAATAGAAATAGGTTGAGTATTCAGAAGAAAGTCTATGCCGAAGTCTATTTCCCTTTTGGGAGGAATGCCTGGAAGATCTTTGGGAAAGACATCTGAGTATTCATTAACAACAGGGACTATTTTGAGGCTACGAGATTCAGAACTGGAATCCTTAACATGAACGAGATGATACACACACCCCTTAGAAATTACTTTCCTTGCCCGAAGGTAGGAAACAAGTTGACCCCTGAATGCTGAAATGCTACCCTTCCTCTCTAGGATGGGCTCATTCAGGAATTGAAACTGAACTATCATGTTTCTGCAGTCGACTGTGCCATAGCAGGAATGAAGCCAATCCATGCCGAGAATGATATCAAAATCAGTTATCTCTAACTCTACTAAATCTGCTGACGTGGATTTCTGATATATCATAACCGGGCAGTTCTTGTATACCCTTTGGGCTATGATGGTTTTATCCACTGGGGTAGAGACTCAGAAGGGCTCTGCTAGGACTTCAGGACTAATTTCGAAATCGCCTGCTATGTATGGAGTAAAAAAAGACAAAATGCACGTGGGTCTAGCAAAGAATAAACATGAACATGGAAAATCTGTAACGTACCAGTAACGACATTAGGAGAATTTTCCTGATCCTGCCGAGACTGAAGAGCATAGAGTCTGTTTGGGCATTGCCCACTGGTAGCACTGGAAATGGCACCCTGCTGGTTTGGGCGACTGGACTGAGCAGTAGAATGATTTAGCTGACCCTGAAGACTTGACTGTAGACACTCCCTAATCTTATGGCCTGGCTTGCGACAACCAAAATAGAAATCACTACCGACTCTGCAAATGCCCTTGTGGTTCTTACCATAAGTCTGACAAAGGAGATTCCTTCGAGCACTGGTTACACTGCCTTGAGATTTAGAGCCTGGCGCTTTGTCTCTATTGCCGTCTCTAAACTTTGGCACTGGAGCACTAGTAGAGAAAGGAGCGGGAACGGCTGACTTGGAGTGAAACTGTGAACAGTTTCCTCCGTCTGACTTGGGGTGCGCAAAGTTGAAGTTACTTGACCTTGCTCTCTTGTTTTGCCTCTCCCTTGTCTTAAACTTCTGCTCTTCTACTTACTGGGCATGGGTCATGAGTCTGGCTAAGGTCATATCACCGGTCAGCATCGCAGACCTACACTTATTTACCACGCTATGATTGACCCCTCACACGAACTTGCTCATCTTAGCTCTATTGTATGCAACCACATGCGGAGCATACCTGGCTAGCTGAGTAAATCTGAGACAATACTCCCTAACCGTCATATTCCCCTGCCTGAGGTTGATGAACTTAAGAACTTTGGCTTCCCTCAGCTCTTGGGGAAAGAATCTTTCTAAGATGGCCGTGACAAATTCCTCGCACTCGATAGGGCCTAAATCATCTAACCTCTCAGACTTCCATTATTTGTACCAATCATGAGCAACATCCTGTAACTGGTAGGTGGCTAACTCAGCACTCTCAATAGAATTAACACCCATGATGTCAATGACCTTCTGGACATGGTCAATGAACTCCTGAGGGTCCTCATTAGACTTAGACCCATGGAAATATGGACAGTTCATCCGGGTGATGTCCCGAACCCTAGCTGCTTTGGGATTGGCCACTAGATTTGCCGGAATGACTGGTGGCCGTTCATTCTGTGCAGCCATGGATTGAGCAAGTATGGTCAATGCGGCTCTAAACTCCACATGGGAAACATGTTCGCCCAAAGGATCTTCGGGCTGAGGAGCTGGCTAGTTTCGTCTCTTTGGGGCCATGGTCTAGAATAAGAGAAGAATGGATTAGACTGAGAGTTTAACTTGTGATTATGCTCAGTAGCATGACATGAATAATGAAGAAATCAGACTATTCCTAAAACATCTTATAGCCTCTCGCACATAAATGTGGTGCGCAACACACTAATGTATAAGACTTTACTAGATGCGGCTTTCAGACTTCCTAGGACTCTATTGAACCTTAGGCTCTAATATAAATTTTGTAACACCCCGATTCGCTGAATCGGAATGCTACACTGTGCTCATGACCCCGAGGGACCACAACCTAACCTATGACTAATATTTGTACCTGCATACTGCAAATCATGATATAATAATGCGGAATACATTGAACTACAAGGCCATAAGGTTCAACTGAATAAAATTATGTGGGTGAAAATACACAAAACAACTCAATCTGAAAGCTACGTCTGAATGTAAATTTAAATGTAAATCTGAACATAAATCTGAAAGCCACTAAACTATTTGAATAAGGATTTAAAGGAACATGTCTCCAACTAACTCCATAAAACTGAACTGAAGAAATAAATAAATATATTAAATCATATTTTCCTCGAATCAATGAGGACTCACTATGTCTCTGCGACTGGAATGCTATCGCTACTGTTGGGCTGGAGCTCGTTTCTCGGAACCTATGGTGTAATATGAAAAGAAAGCACCATAGCGCAAATGTGTTAGAACAACTGGAGTACTGAGTATATGAGAAAGGTAGGCTGAACATAAAGGGTTTCATGCATGAACAATCTGACTGACTAATATTAACGTGAGAGTGCAAACACACATATATAGAAACTGGGACTGTGAATACGTGATAGCATGACCTGTAAGCTAATACATGGTTTGCTGATACCTATCATGACTGATACTGAAACTGTGGGAAGTAGTTTTTAACCGACATGCCCTATGTATGCCGTTATAGCTAAGCTAAGGTCCAATCTCTGCCCTTATTGAAGGGGTGTCAATACGGTGCTACAGGTAAGGACAGCCTATGAGTGACCTTTATCTGGCGGGTACTCAATAAGAATGATGGGAACCCTAAATTACCAGATTAAGCCACCTCATCAACTCCAATCTGACGGGTTAAGATATCTCAACCTACGCTGGCTACGTAGTTCTAGAACACAAGGATACCTACTAATCAGACCCTGAACTGGCGGGTGAGTTCCCATCCTTGGGTTCACTCGGTGCTAACCTCTACTCCCATCTGGAGGGACTGGACATGAATAACTGATTGTGCATTACTTAATCTTACTGAATTCCATTGACTAGCGGAATTTTACTGATATCTGACAACTGACAAAGATCATGAGGTTTTCCTGAGTCACATGACTGACTGATGTCTATGGAATCATAGCTTGAGTTTGGATATCGTGAAACATGACATGGCTCTAGGCACACAGGTATAGTTTTCGTGTACAAGTACCCCTAGGACTCGATAGAAGGAAACCGACACACATGACATGACTTAATCACAAGATTTGAGTCCACAATTCACAATATCATAAGTAAGGCTTTCATAATAAGAATGATTCTCAACAAACTATCACATGAACAGGAATGCACACAACATGTATATACTTGCATGGCTTCAATAACATGGTCATTCCATATCGCAACAATATCATGAGCGTCTCATACAACTTCTTCAATTCAAGACAATAGCACGGGGATCACGTTGAACATAAACTTAGAACATGGAATAATCATTTAGGACTTATTATGTCATAAAAGCATGATTTCTATTCCCTTAGGCATTTTCACAAACACCTTACATGTACATCTTAGGCATAGGTGGATTCATCAAGATTACAAATATTCAACCACCAATTTCACATATTTATACGTTGAATACGACGATATACTCTCAATAAATATACAAAGATCCCATCTTAGGCATCATCAAACTCTAACAACATGAACATCAACCACCAACAACATAAACATCATAATACAAAATTTAGAAGATGGTTCTTGATCTTCTTGGACGAAAGAAGTCCATGAATCAACTCTCGCATACCTTAGAAGGAAAATTCTTGATGATTGACGGAGGAATTTTCTTCAAATCAAATCTTCAAGCTTAGTTACGCAACCCTAGTTGTTTTTCACTATTAGTGCTCTTGGATGATGAGCTTTGAGATGATAATAGGGTTGTAATGTGTTTAGAAGCTATATATTTTGTAGGGTTAAGTTTAGGGATGTGTAAGGACAGTTAAAAGACTTAATTACCCTTAAAATAACTCAAAACGGAGTGTTTTTGGCACGTGGAACTAACTTAGGCGGCGGCCAAGTGATTTCCTAAGCTAGGTTGCTCGGCGCCTAACCAATCGCCTATATTTGGTTGGGCGGCGCCTAACCAATTGCCTATCCTTACTGTCTCTCACGAAAATGGGCATAACTTTTTGCTTGGGTATTGGATTAAGGCGAAATTGGTATCGTTGGATAGCTAATTCGATTCTCTACAATTTGGTGGATTAAATCAGCCTAAATACCACATTAACATCGAGTTATACTCGTTCAAAGATGACCCTTGCACAATCGAACACTAAAATTTGATGGATTCCAAAACTCTTAGCTTGTATTACCTTAAGTGACTCATATGAACATGCTTAATGTATCATAAGCTATCCTATCGCTAGGATATTCATTGTAAGTCATGTACTCAAGTATGAATCACAGGACAGGAGATTTCATACGTAGGAATACTTATTCACTTCCTAGCTTAGAAACATGCGGCTTATTACAAAATTACATCCAAGAACGTTTCACTAAAGTTTTTCCCCTGTGGCTATTTCAAAATAGTGAAGACTTCAAAATAGGGAATTGGCTCTAAACACCAAATAAACTTCTTGATAATTTAACCGTTGATCCCATCAACAAATAAATGACTTCAGGAAGCTATGGAGAATCTCAAATGGTTAAGATAAGTATGAATATGTAAAATAGCCTGAAGGGTCGTTATAGCCTGGTAGACCAAATCGGGACCAAACATGTCTGCCTTACCAAGCTCAAACCAACAAATAGTAGATCTACACCTCCTACCATACAATGCCTCAAAAGGGCCCATACCAATACTAGAATGATGGCTATTTTTGTAAGAAAACTCCCCGAAAGGTAGATGCTCAACCCAATTGACATGATAATAAATCAAACAAGCCCAAAGCATATCTTTCAATGTCTTAATAGTTTTCTCCTTTTGCCTATCCGTCTGCAGATGAAAAGCAGTACTCAAACTCAATTTAGTCTCCAACCCTTTCTGAATAGACCGCCACAAGTGAGATGTAAACTGCATGCCATGATAAAAAATAATTGAAAATGGCACCTCATAAAATTTCACAATCTCCTAAAGATACAACCTCTCATAATCCTTCGCTAAAAAGGAAATTCATATTGGTAAAAAGTGTGCAGACTTAGTCATCCTATCCACGATGACCCAAATATAATCTTATTGACTATAAGACCAAGGAATACCGGTAACAAAGTCTATATTGATCACTTCCCAGGTCTATTCGGGCAAATCAATTTCTTGATACAACCCTCCTAGCCTAATTTGCTTAACTTAAACCTATTGACACACGATATACTTGGCAACAAAATCAGCTGCATCCCTCTTCATACCATTCTAACAAGATATCTCCTTGAGATTATGATATATCTTAGTTGAGACAGGATGAACAACGTAGCGCAAAGCTTTCGCCTTAGCCAAAACCCTTTGTTGCAACCCATCGACATCAGGAACACAACTTCCCTTTGTACCATAAAGTGCCATCACAACTGATATCAAACACCACTACCTTTTTTCCACAAATGTCAGACTTGATATTTATCAATATAGGATCCAACATTTGTTTCTCCTTAATTTCCACACCAATAGAGGATCAAACCTTTTCTTGTGCCATCACACTACTATCCTTTGAGTCAAAAAGGAGAACTCCAAGATTAGCCAAATGATGAGTATCCTTTACCAATTCTCGCTTTCCCTCCTCTACATGAGCCAAACTACAAATGGATAACCTGCTAAAGGCATCAACAACTACATTAGCCTTACCTGAGTGGTAGTGATGAATTATATCATAATCCTTGAGCAGCTCAATCCATCTTTTCTTACCAAGATTAAGCTCATTATTAGTGAACACATACTGTAGACTCTTATTATTAGAAAAGATATCAACGTGGACACCAAACAAATAATACCATTATATTATCAAAGAAAACTCAACCGCCAACAACACCAAATCATAAGTAGGATAACTCCTCTAAAGTACCTTCAACTACCTGGAAGCATAGGCAATTACCTTCTTATGTTACATCAAAAAACAACAATAACCTACCTAATATGCATCACAATAAACACGAACCCATCATTGTCTTCCGACAAAGTTAGAATTGGAGCCAAAGTTAACTTATCCTTCAACTTCTCAAATCTTCCTTCACAATTATCTGACAAAGAAAACTTAACCTTCTTTTGAGTCAACTTAGTTAAAGGAGCATATATAGATTAAAAGCTTTCCATAAACCGCCTATAATACCCGTCTAAACCCAAGAAACTCCGAACATCGAATGAAGTCATGGGTCTATGCCACATCTTCACCACAACAACCTTCTACAGATCCATCATGATCCCTTTATTAGAAATAATTTGAACCAAGAAAGTCATATTATTCAACCAAAACTAATACTTTGAGAGCTTGGCATACAACTATTGTTCCTTTAAGGTCTGCAACACCACATGAAGGTGATTAGCATGATCCACCTCACTCTTTAAATAAATAGAATGCCATCAATAAAAATAATGACGAAAATTTTCAAATACTGCCTGAATACCCTATTCATCAGATCCATAAGCGCTGCTAGAGCATTAGTAAACCCTAATGATATCACTTAAAACTCAAAGTGTGTATACCTAGTACGAATAGTCATCTTAGGGATATCCACTCCCTAGTCTTTAGCTGATGGTACCCAGACAAAAGATTGTCTTAGAAAAGAACTTGGAACCTTGCAATTGATCAAATAGACCATCTATCCTTGGAAGAGGATAGTTGTTCTTGACCTTCGCCTTATCCAACTACCTATAGTAAGTGCACATCCAAAGGGAACCATCCTTTTTGCTTACAAAAAACACTGGTAGACCCCAAGGAGATACATTAGGGTAAATAAACCCTTATCTAGAAAATCCTTGAGTTTTCTTAACTCAGCTAGAGCTATTCTATATGGAGGGATAAAAATTAGACGAGTGTTCAAAATTAGATGAATACTAAACTCTATTTTTATATATGGAAAAACACAAGGAAGATCATCTGAAAATACCTCTGGAAAACCATTAACTACCGAAACAGACTGATAAGAAGGATCTTCTAAGATAGAATCTTTAACCCAAATCAAATGATAAAGAAAACCTTTGGGGATAAACCTTTGAGCTTTAAGATAAGAAATAAACCTCTCCCTAGGAGCTAAAGAAACACCCTCTCATACTATAACCTACTTACTAAGGAACCTAAAGATAAACCTACTTGTCCAATAATCCAAAGATGCATAACAATAGTGTAAATAGTACATACCCAAAAAAACATCAAAATCCACCATATCAAACTCAAACAATTCCACCAAGGTCTTCTTGCAACCAATAAATACCACACACCCCATATAGACTCTCTTAGCAATAACCGAGTCACCTACTAGGGTAGAAATAAAAAAAGGATCTGAAATAACTTTCAGATCAAAACTAAAAGATATAGCTACGTAAGGAATCACATAGGAGAGAGTAAACCTCGGATCAAGAAAACAATTTACATCACTAAAGAAAAGCTATAACGTACCAATAATGACATCAGGTGATGCCTTGGATTCATGTCAAAATGCCAAAGCATACAACTTGTTTCGACCTTCACTAGAACCAGGAGTAGTAATAGAAGAAGATGCTTTACCACCAAGTACAGGAGCAAAATATGAAGCTATAAGAATCTTATTCGTCCTCGTTGAAACCTTATTGACCAGACAATCCCTAAGATTATAGCTTGTCTGGACACACTTGAAATATTTTTCCTTTCCTTTATCGCAATAACCCCAATGTTGACGACCATAAAACTAACATGGAGCACATAAAAAAACTGACTCACCTCCGCTCACCTAAGATTGGGAGCTCTGTGCTTGAGAATATTCCCCACCATGATGATGCATGTTGCTGACTTATAAGAAATACTAGTAGTAGAGTAGGAACCAGAACTCCCCCACTTCTTTTTCTGCCATTTGCCACCATCCCTACCACAATGAGATAGAGCACCACCCTAATTAGAAAACCTGTTTCTCTTACCCTACCTCTGCTTTTTCTTTTTATCCTCTACTTGCTTCATATGAATAGTTAACGTAGAAATGTCCATGTGTTTTATCAGTAAAGTAGTATTGCTCGCAAAAACAAGATCTTGATTCAACCTAGAAGCAAACTTCCTCATTCTATCCTGCACATTAGCTACTAAATCAGGGGACTACCTTGACAATTGGTGAAACTTCAAGGCATATTCTTTGATAGACATCCTCCCTTTCTTGAGGTTCAATAAATCCTCTATCTTTATTTCCCTCAAATTTAGGGGAAGAATCAATCCAAGAAGGCATTAGAAAAGACCTTCCATAACTTTTTCTCTTCTATATCACCTCTATCTATATGCCATACTTCATACCACTGATATGCAACATCCCTGAGCTGATAAGCTATAAAATTTACTCCCTCTACAATTGTAGACTGTATCACTCAAAATTTCTTTTCCATCTTATCCATGATGCCTTGTAGACCCTCCTCCACTTTCACTCTAAATAAATGAGAGGACCCATCTTCATAAATTGGCCAACCCTTATGACCTCAGCTAATAAAGTACCAGACCCATCCTGTTCAGCTTGAGCAGTAGCCAATTTAGTATTAGCATAAATAAACCGATATAATTCTGCATTAGTCACCTCAACTTTAGGAGGACTAGTAAAAATCGGTGGAACTCCAGAACTATTAGGGATAGGACCAGGAGATTAAAGATTAACCATAAAGTAGGATGCACCCCTTTAGCATTATATCCAGCTATGATAGAAGAATTTTCTTGTGTTCCAGATCTATAAGGAATGATCTGAAAAATGAAGAAACAAAGATTATAAAAGATTCTAGAACTGAGAATTCATGTTTAAAGATAGAATACCAAGAAAGTGTTGTAGCCTCTCCCGTATAAGTGTGGCATGCTAGGATTTGAAACCAACTTAGGATTTGAAACCAACTTAATAACCTCCAAACCTATTTCAATGCCAAGGCAGACACCAATACCGATCCCTCCCACACTAACCCATAGAAATACCACAAACCCTCTATCTAAAAGAATAATGAAATCTAGTTGGGACACCCCCAACCATAGAAAAAACCAATATCCAAAATAAAGTCAAAATTCCTAAAAGTATCCATAACATAAAATAGAGCCTTTCAAAAGGATGGAAGCTCACCACTTCAGTCCAAATGTTGTCCCCGAGTCAATACTATATTGAAGGAGTAGAACGGTCAATTCCTGCATAGCGTAGGTATACAACCCCCAGTAAAAGGGGTTAGCGAGTGACCGCTAGCATGATCTTAGGAGAAGGATTAAATAATGCCATTTCTAAAGCAGAAAACCATACATATTTATATATAATATATATATTCATGTCAGAAAAAGGGATCAGGTTTACTTGGGTTGTGTAGCTTTGCCATCCTAAACTACCAACATGCTATTTGGGTTAATCTCCCATGCTGAAAGGGTCCCAGTACACGTAGACACACAAATAGGGAAGTGTCCCACGGGATGACTAGTAAATCCCCTAAATAAAGTGTGACATCATGTACACGATCACCAAGACTAACCTCATATCAGAAAATATGAGTTTTTACTTTTGGCCCCCCGGAACTTTCACCTTCCATCACTTTGCTACACATCCCACCATTATTTCTAAGTTAAAATCAATTTCCAAATAATCAAGCCATTATCCATTTATTAAACAAGGAAATTGATTTCGGTATCATCATACCAACACTTAATTATAAGTATCATCCATAGCCAACTATTTATAGGTTTAAAGAGACTTTCAAGCGTCGTTTTATTTACTATATTAAACCACTTAAGAGACTTTCATGTTCCCCACAAGCATAACAAATTATCCTTTAGCCTTTTTAAACTATTTAAACCATGCATAATTCATTTACCAAGTTTGAAACAAGCAAAAGTTTCATTAAAAGAAGTCAATACAGTGAACATATCTTTCTTAGCATTTTAACAAACACAATAGGGGCATAATATAGCCAAAAACGAATTCCAATTTCCATTAAACCACTCCCTTTCAATCCAATTATCCAAAACCACCATTACTACATATAAAAATTTAATTAAAATCATGGGAAACTATAACAAAGCAATTAACATCAAAACCCGCAAATCATATTTGAAAGCCAAATTCATGCAATAGTAAAACCATGAAAACATTCATATAAATTATACATTTAATTAAATTAATAATAAGGGAATAGAAACATGCCATAAACCAAGATGATGATGGAAAGAAATCACCAAGACAAGACCCAAATTAATCACTCAGTTGAAACCCTAGCTCCCCTTTCCCAATAGCTCTTAAGAGAATTATGGAGTGTTCAGGAAGAGTTTCTAAGTATTAATGAATAGAATATTAGGGTAAATAAACATCCAGGTAGGATAAAAGTTATGGGGCCTTATTAGGATAAGTAGGAAAATATTTAGAATACCCTCACCTAACTTGCACAAAATCTCATCATAGGGATACGACTGGCCTTCATGAGTTGTACCCTCCTAATACGATTGGTATCTACTATTCTTATTTAATCCTCAATCCTTGGATCAAATACTTTCCTGTATACAACTTATTTAAAAAAGTTGTAACCATAATATATTATTCATATCAATAACCCATATCACTGGGAGGATAAAATACAAAGGGAATTAAACATTGTTTACTATATTCATCCCTAGTACAATTCATACCCTAGATTATGGCTCAAGGTGAGCCACTCGTACTGAGACAAAACCTATGTAAACAAGTCTAAGATTAAGTTAATGAACCAAATGACTTGTAACCACTAATACGACTAGTACCCCTAAATCGTATCCATTTTAGTAACTAAAATCCATCCCACCAACTAATGCGATCAGACCATACCATTCGTACCTTATCATACGGCTCGTAACCATGATTCGTATTGACTCCAAAGATCAAAATTAGAAGAAATTTGTAAGGTATAGAAACCAAGGTGTATTAGTAGGTAAGTCAAACCAAGAAATAATTTCACAATTAAAAGCCGTTTACACAAATGGATTGAAGGAAACCAATTTCACAATTATTCAAAACCAATTCAAATCTCGAAACATCAATTTAGGAGAAACCATGTCCCCTTAGTTTATTCACCATGACCATGGAACCCATAAGTTCAAACCCATTATGAAAGAACAAAGAATGCATAATAAATCATGGGAAAATAATTTGAGAATCAACCATGTCAAAACCCTTAACCACATCAAAAACCATATTCAAACTCATACAATTTAAACCATATAGAACACATGTTTTTCTTAAATTGTGAATTGGGGAAGAGTAACAAGCCCGGAATACCAAAATTTATTTAGAGAAATCAACCCTTGAGCCTTTATATGACAAACTTGTTGGAAATCCTATGTATGTTGACCTTGGAGAGTTTTCAGAGTAGGGAGTGTGTTTTGATTATGTTATAAATGAGAAATGACCCCCTTAGTGCTTTATGGACATGAGGTCAAAGAAAGGGAAAAGGGGAATCACTTAAGGGTGTGTTTGGTATGATGGAAAATATTTTCTAGATAATGTTTTTCGGTTTTTCCTCGTTTGGTTGCAACAAAAGTTTAGGAAAATATTTTCCAAGACAACTTATTTTCCACCATTTGATGGAAAATGACTTCCCTCATGGGCCTGGAAGTCATTTTCTAAAAAATGACAAATGTGACTTGTAATCTCACCCTCACCCCTCTTCCCAACCCAACAATACTTATATTCACATGACTCAAAAAATTTACATTCTCAAAAATTTATATTACTCGAAAATATTTTTCACTGTGCTTTGCTTCAAATTTTCACTATTTGAAATAAAAAATAATGAAGCCTGAATTTTTTTCATTTTCAATTTGTTGAATATATTGTTATTTTCGTATGCATAGAGGAAGACTTACTTATGTTACTTTTGTTAATTGCATAGTCCATTTTGTTATCGATGTAACTTGTTTCACGAGGTTGAATAAATTTATTGTTATGTTATATTTATATTAATTGTAGTATCTTGAGATTGTCCTAACAAAATATTGAAAAGTGTCTCCAATATTTGTTAATTAATAGTTGCTGAAATTTAGTGATTGTAATATTTTAGTATTCGATATTGATATTATTTGATATGCTTAAATTAGTTCTTACAAATTGTTTAGTTGCTAGAGGCACTGATATACTAGTTAACAGATAGTAGTATTTTCTAAAAAATATTTTTTCACTCATCAATCGAACACTAGAAAATATTTTTCTAAAAAATATCCTCTACTCACTAACCAAACACCATAAAATATTTTTCAGAAAATATTTTCCATTCACCAACCAAACATGAAAAAATAAGTAGAAAATCAACTTATTTTCCAGAAAAACATTTTCCAAGAAAACATTTTCCATGGAAAATATTTTCCATCATACCAAACACACCCTTAAATTCCCTTAATCAAACGACTGAAAATTGACCTCGCAGTTTCTATGTGTGACCTTATGGATCAAAGGGTCTCATTATAGCTCATAAGGTCCCAGTCGTAGTCTAGACAATATCAACAATCACCAACACTAAGTTGGCTATGATTCGTACCATACGACTCATACTCAGTTATTATGACTCTCAAGTCAAATCATTGTCAAAGTAGAAATAATTGGGCATCACGATGGTTATGATATGGAACACACCATACAACTCATTTTTTCTTTACGACTGGTATCCCCTAGTCATAGTCATTGCAGAAACTCCTAGCCAACATACTGGCCAGTCGACAATTGGGTCCTTAACGCCCGTCATGACTCCCAATGACTTGTATGGAGAGTCTTAGTATGGACATGCTAGATAAAATATCAAAAATCTTCCAAGGACCAAAAATTTGAGGTGTTATAATAGCCAATGAGATTATAAGATTAAACTATCCTAAACATGTCCACGATACTAACATAATAAGGCTAAGGAAGCAAGAATTTTATACTATCGTATTCAAGCCATACTCATGAATCTCAATATTATACTATATGTTACTGGCCAATATGCAAGTAAGAGTAGAATAAAATGTATATGTGTACAAGGCCAAGGAATGAGTATATAATTATAGTACATAAAGGTAAGAAGGGATATATGGTAATAACATAGCTAGATATAGCTAAGTATGCATATATATATATATATAAGTACATAACTAAACTACTAGAAGTAAAACCTAAGTCATCAAACTAGCTATTTAAGACCTCATAATCATAGCAGGAGCTAGTTCAAGAATAATAAGGGTTCTAATCCATATATATCATTAGACAAACATGTATAATTATGTAATCATAAGGAAAACTAGTTGGAATCATACCTCAATTACCAACAATGAATCACTAATGAATCTATAATAAACTAGCCGTAACAATGATCGTTGCAATGATAATAACATTGTCAATAACAGCACGAGTAACCGGCTAGTCCGGATAACCAAGTACCTAGTCAATCCTATCACCCAAGCCTTAGAAGTTTCAATCAACAAATAACACACCACAAGTCATAGGTATCACCCATTCCTATGCAGGTCCCATATGTGATGATAGATATAGGAGCATATTAGTGATAGAAAATGCGTATGCAAGGATAAATGTAATCGAATCTATAATACGATAATTGTTAGTATAACTAACATAATTATACCAATATCAAAACCATCATTATCATAGTCATCATTTGACTTTGGTGAGTATATATATTTTCCATCCATAGGGATAGAAAGACTCAAACCAATAGATGTACGCATAAGCACACTAATAGAATAATCCTTCGGTCGTGTCAGCTATTAATGAATTATCATAACCATCCTTCAGCCTCATTGAGTATCAATGTATTATCATAATATCCTCTGGCCTTTTTGGCTATCATCAAATCATTATAATATCCTCTGGCCTTGGGGGCATCATCACATCATCATAATATTCTTCAGTTTCACTTGGTATCATCACATTATCATAATATCCAAATAAAATTCAATAATAAAGAGAAAAACCTAAGAGGGATAAAGTAGTAAATAAGTCCCATGAGGGGTAAAGTTAACAGTAAGCCCCGTGTGGGCTAAAAAAAGAATCATGAAAAGAGAAGCAAGGTAGAGTATATTTCCATAATTCTTTGTTCATCATTAATGTCACATCATCAATAAGCATATATATACTTAACATGAATATTATAACTATCTTCAGGTTTGACAGGAATTTATCTAATTAATACATCATATTCCTCGATTCTATATTGGAGAGATGTGTATATAGGTGTATAGTAGGAACACAGAATTAAGCAGAGGCTAAAATAATATAAATCCATATGTTTATTGTCTAGAATGAACTTTGGGACTAAATCATGATAAAAGTGTAGAAAGGGTTGGAATCTAACATGAATAGATCAGATCTTGTCTCAGTCAATTCTTTAAAACATCATCATTTACCTCTTTGACATAAAAGTTATTCATTAGAAAAAACATTTATTGTTATGAAGAAATCTATTTTATGGTAGAACGTGAGATTTAACCCTTAGTTAGTGAAAACAATAATAAGATTATAATATAATTGGAATCATATCAATCATCAATGCAACGATCATGAATGTACCGATATTATGCATGTCATCACCATTATTCAAACAATGGAACCACAAGCATTAATAAATATGTAAAATACAATCACAATATTTTAAAGGGTAAACACTTTCTGGATGGTAAAATTATATCATAACATGGCCTTGGTACCAATAATGTGTTCGAAATAATTATAAAATCATAAACACAAGATTCGGCCCACATGCTTATCCAGAACCGATATCAATAATGATCTCTATAAATCAATGCATATCTATAAGCCATAGCATATTCATGAGGCATAACATCTTATAAGCCATAAGGTATATCAACAATCAGCTCACATATAAGAGGCATCACACATCTAAGATTCATAATAATAATAAGCATCTCACATCTAGGAGGCATCTCGCATCTAAGTAGCGAATGAATAATAATAAGGATTCCATATCTAGGAAGCATAATTCATTATTAAAGCATAACTCATAACTATAAGGTAAATCTATAAGGAATATCATATTTATAGGCCATATATCATGACTATACGAAATATCATCTCTATAGGTCAATTATCATGTCTATGAGAAATATCATCTCTATAGGCCAAATATCATATCTAAGAGGAATAACATATCTAAAGGCGAAATATCACTTCTAATAGGAAACAAAATCTGTAATGGCCTATTATCACTTCTATAAGGAATGTCATGGCCATAAGCCATTAATTATTATCTAGGTAAAAATACATAATGACTCATCAAGTGACAAAGTAACCATATACTAATGACGTACTAGTCTCAACTATGCCTAACATCTGCCAACAAGTCTATATGGGCTAATACAATTATAGTACTAAGGCGGGACAAAGAACCCACTTTGAATCTCATTATCCATATTTAGGCAAGTTATACCTCAAACTAGGCAAAGGTATCTAGTTCAACTTCTAGATGTGAGTTAATCAATAACCAAACCGAAGATAGGAACTTTATGTAGAAATATGGGCATTTAAGTCAACTCCACCCAAATTATGGTTTTTAAGATCAAAACAATAGCCTAAATAAGGTTAAATATACTAACCATACTACCAATGCTAAAACCATATCACAACCCAATCATCATATCATATAGATACTACAAATTTGTTCAATCTAGGAAGAAGGAAATAAGACTCAAAAAGGGTATTAAGCATTTCAACTTATGGGTTGAAACCCTCATCTAATACCTAAACTACAATATTCAATACTAAGTAATTCTACCTATAATCAAACATAAAATTCACTTTCACATGAAATATTTTACATGCATCATCTTACAAAGAAGAGTAGATAGAAGCCTACCTCAAAATCGAACCATAATTCCTTAAATCATTCACAAAATTCTCATCTTTATTTCACAATCCAAAAATACCATTACACTATAAAAATCATAATATACTCATCAATATGAGAATAATGTAACTATATTGCACCATCATGCTTTGGGTCTAAAAATGACACTAAAACCCCAAGTGGGTCCTAATTTTAGAAATCACATTTCTGAGGTCAACCAAATATTCATTCATGATAAAGTCATCATAACTCTGAAAATGGGTGAAAACCAAGCTAATTTATGGCTAAAATCAAGCCCACAAACTATTTGGGGTTTTGGGTCAAGAACCAAGAATTTCACCAATAAAGAGATTTAATCTTATCTTAAATCTGAAGATGTATGTAATAATAGATGTTAAACAAGCTCCAAAGTCACCCCCAAGACTCAATTTAAACATATCTCACCCTTTTAGCGTTTGTAGCTCTCAATAGTGAGTGAAAAATGACCAAAACACAGCCTAAGGTGCATTTTTATACCCATACCAAGTATCCAGGAGTTACTATCATAGTTCCACGTGTATGGTTAAATTCCTAATCTTAGAAAGAGATATTGAGGTTACAATACCTCTTGCTGAGAATGTAGTATCATCTACAGCACCAAAAAACTAGCTACAACTTGAAAACTTTTACAAGTTTGTTAAGGCCTCGGGATTCATTTGGAATTAGATTTATACAAATGAACTTTGTAACCACACTAAATTCAACATTTTGAATGTTATGGAAAAGTGGTATTTTCAATTTGAGGTCATTTGGAACAAAAGTACCATGCCTATATTTTCAATTTTCCAACTTTCTGACCAATATGTCAAAATGATCTTGGTTGCATAGGGACCTAGCCTAAAATCAATCGATATGATGGCATGGTAAAAAAATTACATATGAGATTGTTTTACTAAGATTTAGATGTTTGGTTGCTATTAAAACTACTGAGTCTGAAGTTGATTTTTGGCCCAAGAATTGTTATGATGGCTCTATCACTTGTGTTTGTTGGCATTACTATAGTTTCCCTTTTGTGCATTGCCCATAAGATGTACCGACTCTAGATTCCCTCACCATATGTCTATAGAATGGCCATTAATTACACAAATCTCACACAATGATGGGGTCTTCTGGACTATATTTACCTGATCTTGAGGTTTGTTTACGCTCAATTTAATGAACTACTACATTATTTGATTTTAACAGGCTCACAGTTGTGCGGCCAAAGATATGATGCTATCCACTTGAATCATACCTGTATGATTTTTCACTACACTTCTAGAAATATCCACATGTCAATTAGGATTACCTTGTGCAATTTGTTTTAGGAGAGTATAAAATTAATCATATGTCTTCTCCAAAGCTTGACCCCCTACAGCTGAATCTAGCAAAAGTTTTGTGTTATAGTCAAGAGAGTCAACAAAAGTAAGAGCTAATACCTATGTGATAAGGATATTATCTATGAATAGATTTGAACCTGTTCTTAGCATGATATATGTTATCATCTTTCTTCATCTTAAAACATAGGATCTTACTGCATAGCCTTATAGTATTGTTGTATGGGGAAATTTGGATGAGGAATTTTTTTTTCAGATCATCCCATGTAGTGAGGGAGTTTGAACATTCTACCTTCAGCCACTTCTTTGCTTCATCCAAAGGTTAGAAGGGGGAAAGTGTAAGCCTCACGTTGCTAGTAGAGACTCCATTGGGGATAAAGATGTCATTGATCTCGAAGAAATTATATATATTGACCTATTGGTCCTTATGTTACAGGCCTATGAATTGCCAATTTCTGTGTAATAAGTTCACCATATTTTGTTTGAGCTTGAATCTACCTCCAATTTTTGGTCTATAGATGACTGAGGTAATATTTGTTTCAAGTGGGAATGCCACTTTACGTACTATCCTGGGGCTAATGGATCTTTATCCATTAGTGTAGGAATATTTTCTACCTAATGAACTTGACATATCTAACAGAGAATTACTCCTTCTCTACTCAACTGATATAACCATCGGTTAGGTTTACGATTGGGTCAACTAAATCCTTTTTCCTTGATAGCTAACTTAATTTTCAAACATATACCTACAAATTCAGAAGCTAAGATCAACTTGTTAGTACTTAAGAAACGAAATAGCAAAACTAAAAGTTAGATAGTATCTAATTTTCAAATCCCCAACAACAACACTAAAAGCTTGTTCCATCATAGTGCATGTGCAAGTGTACATGGCCACCCAAGTAGTAAAGTGTTATTTAAAAGCCAAATATCAATCCTACAAAGACTTGTGCTCAGCAATTATCTAATTCTAGTATTACCACAATCAATAAACAAGTGCAAGAGTTACCAATAACATGTCATTTGAATACATAAATTAATCTAATACAATGTAATAATATAAAGATCTTGAACAATAATGAGGAGAATTCCATGTTCAAGGAACTACGAACAGTCTTAATAATCAACACAATTTCATTTGTTTAGTTAATTATCTTTATTGTTGATTAACAAGGGTTATAACATAATTAATGAATCATCATCCTCTAATCATCTCTCTACCTTAGACCCAAAACTACATCGTTGAGTGGGGATGCAAGAGCTAAGTTAAATGCATTTATATTTCATCTTGTGTATGAACCAAGTAGGGTGAATTAGGTAAATTAATATCCTAATTGAAAATCTTAACTGTAATCCCTTTAAGTACAAGAACCCACTCCAAATATCCAACATTATAATCTATTATTCCTCTTTCCAGGTGCACAATAGAAATATTGACTTATCTTAAGGGTCGTTAATCGATAGAATAGTAAATACAAGTATATATAATGACCAATAATGATAATAAATATCAAAAAAATAAGCTTAAGTATTCATGTTCTTGTACTCAATCCTAGAAAATGGTGTTTAGCCACTCGTGGATTTACAACAAATCACAACATTGAAATTTATGTATAAAAACAAAAATTTCACAAAAGTAAAGTTTAAGAACCATAAAATAATCCCCTTTTGGTGTATTTGAAGCCCAAAGGTGTGTACAGTAACATAGGCATCTCATATTTATAGTTAAAACCAAGACTATGAATTGTTAGCATGGACATGAAACACTAATTAATTGGTGTGATAATTGTGTGGCATGCCCTTATGATGGATGCTCACTGCAATTTTCCATTTTCGTATATGTCCAAGGGCATGCCATACCCTAGTGCTCAGAAATTCTAAATTTCATCTATGTTTGTTCCATTGATTTGGATTTGAGTTTCTCACTCTGTGGTTGTCTTTCTACTTAAAATTCAACTTTTGTAGCAAACAAACATTGATTTAAACCTCCCATAAGGATTCCTATATCATCAAACACCACAAATTAGTTCTTAAACATAATAGAATCCAATTGTATAAACTAGAACAACACTTGGCCCAAGCTAGTAACACTAGTTTTCTTGTCTAAACGCCAAGTGATCGTTCCTATTTAAAACATGTTTTAAACACACTTGAACATCATAAAAATGAAATTTAACACTTAGATTCTCAATTATATGAATATCCACTCCTTACGCGCATAAGAAGTCCTCAAAACTATGCTAAATACACAGAGATTATAACACTTAAGTGCATAAATCTACCTAAGATCATCTTTTTCCAAATACCCAACCTATTTCAATTCCACATTATAGAATATATCCATCCAATAATAATAAATTGAAGGAATAGTTGTAAGATCATTTAGATAATGGTTTTACTAGGCCTAACATCTCTTCAAGCGGTGCTTCAATTCCTTTTATGTGTAAAAAAGATGATTCTCTGAAAATGTACATTGACTACTATTAGTGAACAATGTCACAATCAAGAATAAGTATTCCATTCCTAGAATTGATGAATTATTTGCCTACCTTTAGCGTTTCAACTTCTCTTATATGATTGAACTCATGTTCAGCTATCATCAGCTCATAGTTAAAGAATGTGGCATTTTGAAGACAATCTTTATACTTAGGTATGGTCACTTTAAATTTGTTGTTATGTCTTTTGGACTAACAAATAATCCTATAACTTTTATATATCTGATGATTCTATGTTCTCAAAATTAGTTGGTAAAATATTCTTGTTTAGGTTCAAAGTCAGGAAAGAGTATATTTCATTAATCGGGTATCCAAAAGATTAAATATCCTGGATTTATTTCACCTAAATGATGCTCATGGTGATGATATTATTCCACATTGACATATTGTTATATTTCACATTGTAGAGGAGAGAGAAGACTAACTATAATCTGGTAATTTCGTTACATTTTCCTCATGCTCTTTCTCTTTCTTAATAAATTTCCTTTCTCTCGTCATCTAATTCTGATACTCTTCTCTCATCTATTCTTGTGATTATTTCCATAGTGTAGCTCACTATAAAATTATCTATCTTTTCTAGTTAGGATTTCCTTTTTCAATTGAGTACCTTTTTTATTTTTCACAAAAATAATACAAAATTCCAAAAAGTTTGTTGATTTGATTGTTTAATTTCTACATTTCTATTTCTATCTTTATTGAGATTATAAAAATTTGTATCAGATCATCAGTTGTGTAACCTTTATGTAAGAAATGGAAAGATTCTATAAGGGCAAACATAGCGGGGATTGAATTTCCCTCTGTAGCCAAATATCTTCACTAACTTCATACGCAAAATATTAAAATATACCAAATCAACAACCTCAAATGCCAAATCTCTTCTCCTCACATCTGCATAAGATTTCTGATAGCTTTGGGCTGTCTTCAGCCTCTCACAAATCAACTAAAATTTCTCCATCACCTCAAGTACTGAATCTGTAAATATCAATACAGCTTCACCTATTTCAAACCAACCAATAGGAGATCTATATCTCCTTGCATACAGAACATCAAATAGAGCCATCTGGATACAATAGTGACAGCTATTGTTATATGTAAACTCAATAAATGATAAGTATTTATCCTAACTAACTTTAAAGTCAATAACACCGGCCATCAACATGTTCTCTTAAGTTTTAATGGTACTCTTTATCTAACCATCTATCTAAGGATGAAAGACTATACTAAGATGAACTTGGGTGACCAAACCTTTCTCAAAGGCCTTCCCAAAGTTAGAGGTAAACGGAGTACCTCTATATGAAATGATTGATAGCGGAATCCCATGCAACTTTACTAACTCTATAAGATAAATCCTGGTATAATCCTCAGCTGAGTACGAAGTATGAAATGGTAAGAAATGAGATGATTTGTTTATTCTATCCACAATGACTCAAATCAAATCATATTGACGATGCGTACGAGGCAATCCCATAACAAAGTCCAATTTCACCACCTCCCACTTCTATGTAGCGATTGTAAACTCCTGCAATGTGCCATTAGGACTTTGGTGCTCAACTTTACCTGCTGAAAATTAGACACTTAGTGTAACGACCTGATTTTCTAGAACCAGAATGTCACATGACACTCATGATCCTGAAGGACCACAAGCTAACCCTCTACTGATATCTATACCTGAGCACTGCATAATATATATAATAAATGAAAAAATCTAGCAAAAACTAGCCATAAGTTTTAAAACATCTAAAATACTCAAAACTGAAAATTGAATACTTATATATCTGTCTGAAAAGCCTCTAAACTGTCATAACTGTAGAGTTGATGGGACATGTCCCCAACTAAATCCATCTACTGAAAATAAACTAAATCTGATACGATAATAAAATAATGATCATCCTCAAATAAATAAGACTCACGACTTTGTTTACTGCTGTTCACTAGGACTAAGCTGCTAAGGGTACTCTGGATCTCGTACCTCTTAACCTAAGGAGTCAAATAAAACACCATAGTGCAAATGCATAACTATAGGAATGTACTGAGTATGAAGATAAGGTAAGGCTAAATGCAAGGGCTTATGCATGAACAACTACTTAACTGAATAATCATGAGAGTATTGAATTAGGTCATATGCATGAATGCACAAACCATACCTGAAAACATCGCTACTCCAAATATTGAAACTCGGATACTGCTTCACTAATATCTGAACTCACTTCTAATACTGAGATACTGAATAACTAAATCTCTTGATATAGAAAACGGAGTACCAAAATTGAGATTAGTCCCATCTAGTGAGTGATCTCAAAAACTGATGATACTGAAGTTGATTAAATGAATCTACTCATATCAATGGCTGAAAGATGAGCTTACTACTCTCGACTGACTGAATCTAAGATCAAACCTCTATAATAGATGATCCCTAAATCTACTATCAATGATAAGAAAATATTATGTTTGACACCAAACCTATCTAGCGGAAGATCTCTGAATATAATAATAAGAATACTCAACTGAATCTGAGACTGAGATCAAGCCTATCTAACAGGTGACCTCTGGAACTGATAATAAGATTACTCAACTGAATCTGAGACTGAGATCAAGCCCATCTAATGGGTGATATCAGGATCTGATAATGAGATTACTCAACTGAATCTAAGACTGAGATCAAGCCTATCTAGCAGGTGATATCTAGTTCTGATAATAAGATTACTCAACTGAATTTGAGACTGAGATCAAGCCTATCTAACGGGTGATCTTAGGATCTGATAATGAGATTACTCAACTAAATTTAAGACTGAGATCAAGCCTATCTAATGGATGATCTCGGGATCTAATAATGAGATTAATCAATTGAATCTGAGACTGAGATCAAGCCTATCTAATGGATGATCTCTGGATCTGATAATGAGATTACTCAACTGAATCCGAGGCTGAGATCAAGCCTATCTAATGGGTTATCTTGGGATCTAATAATGCTGATACTGTTCAACTTTATAAAAGACCATGCCTATCTAGTGGGTGGTCCATAAATCTATGGAACTATCTGACTTCCTTACTAAGATGGGTGACTGTACCAGACAGTCTTAATTTTTGAGTTCTACTCTATAGACTGATACAGAAACTGCAACTATAGAAGTTCTCACTAAATCGATATGCCTTGAATATAAACTGGTGGGGTCCATCCTTTAACTCCAGCTAGAAGGGTGTCAATACCGTGCCACGGGTAAATACCTCAACTCTGGTTAAGCCTCTCTAATGGTGACTCTCATACAAAGTCAAGCCTAAGGCAGTATAATAGTCGAGCCTTATTCTAACGGGTGTCTCCTGTATCCTGCACTGGCTGCACAGTTCAAGAGTTTAGGGATTTCTCCTAACAACTTGGCCTTTCTAACGGGGAGCCTCCATCCCTGCACTAGTTCGGTGCTAGTTCCTACTCCCAACTGAAAGATCGTGAACTGATTCTTAATTTAACTTAAACTGAGCTGAATCTGATACTAATCATGTTTCTCGAATGATCTAACTTGGTTAAGTTGAACTCACTTGGTTCCGTATCTGATGGAATATTACTAAATCTCGTTATCTGACTGTATAATATTGAGCTATGAATAGATTATTTAAATACTATTAATGTAATGCCCCAAAATCGGGTCCCGAGACGTCACACGGTGCTTAGGATCACAAGTGACCCCAAGCTAACCCTTCTACTGGCATAACTTATAAACAACTGAACAAAAAGTATAAATCTATACAAAACTACAGAAAATAACTCTTTTTTGAACATGATAGATACAAAACTAAATTTACAAGATTACAACTCGACTTTTACAACCAAAACAGAAATGAATACATCAACTTCTACTGACTGTCAATGAAGCCTCTACTAATACTGACTGTAGGTAGCTGCATCAAGACTCCCGACTATCCCAACTCAATATGGCAGGATAAAGAAAATACAACACATCTCAAACTGTATAACTAACTCAAGCCCTTGAATCAAAAGGACTCATCACCTGCTGACTGGATCTGAAGATGTACACTATAACTTGAACCTATATTACGCGAAAATGTAGCCCACATACAAATATGTGGGTTAGTATCATGGAAACGT
>NW_025834406.1:1210886-1232981 GCF_002878395.1 Capsicum annuum
ATCAAGCCTATCTAGCAGGTGATATCTAGTTCTGATAATAAGATTACGCAACTGAATCTGAGACTGAGATCAAGCCTATCTAAGGGGTGATCTTAGGATCTGATAATGAGATTACTCAACTAAATTTAAGACTGAGATCAAGCCTATCTAATGGATGATCTCGGGATCTAATAATGAGATTAATCAATTGAATCAGAGACTGAGATCAAGCCTATATAATGGATGATCTCTGGATCTGATAATGAGATTACTCAACTGAATTCGAGGCTGAGATCAAGCCTATCTAATAGGTTATCTTGGGATCTAATAATGCTGATACTGATCAACTTTATGAAAGACCATGCCTATCTAGTGGGTGGTCCATAAATCTATGGAACTATCTGACTTCCTTACTAAGATGGGTGACTGTATCGGACAGTCTTAATTTTTGAGTTCTACTCTATAGACTGATACAGAAACTGCAACTATAGAAGTTCTCACTAAATCGATATGCCTTGAATATAAACTAGTATCCTTTAACTCCAGCTAGAAGGGTGTCAATACCGTGCCACGGGTAAATACCTCAACTCTGGTTAAGCCTCTCTAATGGTGACTCTCATACAAAGTCAAGCCTAAGGCAGTATAATAGTCGAGCCTTATTCTAACGGGTGTCTCCTGTATCCTGCACTGGCTGCGCAGTTCAAGAGTTTAGGGATTTCTCCTAACAACTTTGCCTTTCTAACGGGGAGCCTCCATCCCTGCACTAGTTCGGTGCTAGTTCCTACTCCCAACTGAAAAATCGTGAACTGATTCTTAATTTAACTTAAACTGAGCTGAATCTGATACTAATCATGTTTCTCGAATGATCTAACTTGGTTAAGTTGAACTCACTTGGTTTCGTATCTGATGGAATATTACTGAATCTCGTTATCTGACTGCATAATATTGAGTTCTGAATAGATTATTTAAATACTATAGATGTAATGCCCCAAAATCGGGTCCCAAGACGTCACACGGTGCTTAGGATCATAAGTGACCCTAAGCTAACCCTTCTACTGGCATAACTTATAAAGAACTGAACAAAAAGTATAAATCTATACAAAACTACAGAAAATAACTCTTTTTTGAACATGATAGATACAAAACTGAATTTACAAGATTACAACTCGACTTTTACAACCAAAACAGAAATAAATACATCAACTTCTACTGACTGTCAATGAAGCCTCTACTAGTAATGACTGTAGGTAGCTGCATCATGACTCCCGACAATCCCAACTCAATATGGCAGGATAAAGAAAATACAACACATCTCAAACTGTATAACTAACTCAAGCCCTTGAATCAAAAAGACTCATCACCTGCTGACTGGATCTGAAGATGTACACTATAACTTGAACCTATATTATGCAAAAATGTAGCCCACATACAAATATGTGGGTTAGTATCATGGAAACGTACTGAGCATATAGGGGTTTAATGCATATATAAAATAATATCTTAATATCATCACAGTTTATAGAATTATGCATGCTGATATAAATGACTCACTTAGCTCTAATTAAAATCATCATAATCATAAAAGAGTAAAATATATCGGGTGAAACATGTGAGTCATTATAATAAATCTCAATTCACTTCCATCTCGATTCCAAATCATCAAAGCAATCAAATCTCATAACAATTCTTTTTGGAATGGATGTTCATTAAATCTTCTGAAAACAATGACTTTCTCAAACTCAGTCTTTAAAAAAAAATATTTTCATCTCAGATAGAAGAATAAGACTTTTCATATTAGATAGGAGAATACACACACACACATTGGGAGTCTCTGACGACTAACATAAACTATGTGAGCTACATGGAGTCCAACATCTAACCCATGTTGGGGAGAGCTATCCTATCTTTGCCATCGGAGTAGGACCTCAAATCATCAATCCAAACACTAGTGATCACTATATAAATCAGCCTCAGGCTCACAACCTTTGGGGGCACGTAGTTCTAGGGAAGTACCAATCCTGCTATACCTCTCGAACGGTGTTAAAGACTACTCCCGAACTTAGCTCAGATTTTTTTAAAAGAAAATCCAGAAATAAATAATTCAATAATTCATAGTGGGAGCCATCATGCTACCCTTTTTATAATAATCAATAAAAGTGGATTTCTTTTCTCATCTCGAGTTCAAATCAACCCCTTTTTACGATCAAAAGGTCAAAGCTTTATTATCATCTTAATTCATTCAAACACAAAGTTTTTATAACATATGATTTCTAAAAAACAACAATATCAATTAGAGTTCAAAACTCATTTCTCAACATCATATGAAAATTTATCAAGGTTCAAGCTTTATATCATAAACATATATAACTTCCTTCAAAATCTGGAAATTTAGCCATGAGGCACAAAATATCATCATTCTCATATAATTTCACATCTAAAATATCAAAAACATCATAATCTATTGATAATCAATATAGGATATATATCATGCTTCAAAATCATAATAAAACATATAAAATCTATAACTTCATAAAAGAAAGTATTTTTGGGTACAAGAACGAAAGGGTGTTCTTGTTGAAAAACCCCACATACCTTAAACTTGAAGCTTTGAATGAACTCTTCACCTTGGGACTCTATTCGTGAAAATAATGAGTGTTTGTTGTTGCCCTCGGAATGGGGATTCCGAATCCTGAAGAATTATTAAAAACTCATGGTTGAATATTGAGATATTTAAATTTTTAGGTTGAAACCCTAATGAATGTTCTTGGTGATTTTGAGAGAAATTAAACTTATTTTGGAGTTATGGGAGTTTAATCCCGTGTTATAGACATATATAGGGGAATTTTTGACACTTGGAAGTGAGGTATGCGGCGCACAACCCATGGCAGAACTTAAGATATGCGTGGAACACCTTATGGAAGACATTTAAGTATGCCTTGTACTCCCAATCGCACATATTTGATTGGGCGGCGCATTGCCCATCGTACACCCTTATTGCCTCTCATAAAAATGGGCATAACTCTTCGCTCGGGTATCGGATTTTTGCGAAATTGGTATCGTTGGAAAGCTAATTCTATTATCTACAATTTGATAGGTCTTGGGATGAAAAATTACATGTATATTAAGAGATATAAATGCTTGAATTTTACCATTGTAGAATCAAATATTAAACTTTGGATGAATCAATTGGTCTTAGCTCAACTTTGTTCTAGGTCATTACTATGGACATTTTTCACCTCTAAACTACTCCATAGACTATGATAATGATTATAAAACTTGTATTCATATGAGAATCACTTGGATTAAAGCTTAGACGCGCAGGAATGATGGTTAGAATTCAGGCATGAAAATACGAGGTATTACAATTGAGGTTTGAACTGAACACTCGAACACTACTAGATCTGAGATGAGTACTGAACTGAGGATAGAATACTAGCGATACTGAGATTACTGAGATTTATGAGATTTCTTAAGTTCTGTATCTGTCTGAGAGTATAGAGTTCTATAACTCACTGAGTTCTAATAATCGTGGCTTGACTGAGATTATTGAGAAAACTGACACTGGCTCTAGACTGCAACTAATTTTTCAGGTATAAATACCCTAGAACTCAATAACATAAAAGTAAAAATAACCATTCTTGAATAATAGAAACCATGGATATTCATTCACCATCACAATCACTAAAGCATCTCTTCAAGCATTTAAGGATCGTAAATATATGATAATATAGGGAAACAGCTATTGGGTCATACTCTACTCAACAAGATCTTGCATCAAACACTTAGCACGTATTAAAGAACACATAATTGGGGAATTTCATGCTATCATGTCACAATTTATTCACTAATGCTTTTCAAAAAACACTTGGCATGCATGGGCTTGCACACAATTGGAGATTTCTATCCAACATGCTATAATGGCTCTAATTCCTTCACATGAGCATTTTATCAAACACATGGGGAATATGCTTTGCTTATTCAACAATTTCTACACCTAATTGACATGAACAACTCACTTAACAAGCAACTTGAAGAGGGTTTACCGTGATCATCACATGAATATCATATACTAGGGTCAAAGCTTGAAAACCTTGTAAACAAACTTGAATAAAATTCAATATTAGCATGGACATCAATTTCAACTTATGTGAACCATGAAAACTCATAAGCATAAAGTCTTTGAAAATTAGAAGTGGATTCTTGAGCTTCTTGAATGAAAGGGACCCAAGAACCAACATTTGCATACCTTAGGAGAAGTCTTTCTTGAAGGCTCTTGGAGAGATTCTTGATTTCTCTTGATTTTTCTTAAATAAGAAAGAAGGGTTTTGATTTTATAAAAAACCCTAGTTTTTGATGTTGAAGAAGAGAAATGAAGTTGTAAGCCTTGCTCGGATATAAACAGGGGATGAAAAGAGTAGGAAAAGACCCAAAAAGCCCTTTTAGAAATGAGTTAAAAATATTGAACGGGGGTAGCGACGGTCGAAGCGACAATCCGTCGCTTAGTCTTACGGTCCATCGGATCGTCCGTAGCACTATGGTTAGAAAAATAATACACTGCCTCGATGCAATGGTCTCAACAATGGTCCTTCGCAAACCCAATGGTCCATCGGATCGTCCATCGTACATTAGCCAGGATGAGGCCACACTGCCTCAGCGGCGATGGTCTATCGCAGACTTAACGATTCATCTTCCTAACCGTCACACTTAGGCTAAGAAAGGGTGTCACTGCCTTGGTTGTGACAGGCAAGGCGATGGTCCATCACAAGCTCGACGGTCCATCAACCCGACCGTCGTACCTGGGCAGTTTCGACTGGTTTCAATAAAACAGCCATAACTTTCTTGTCTGATGCCAGATTTTGACGAAATTGGTATCGATGGAAAGCTTATTCAATGACCTACATGAAAAAATTTCTATGTTACAGAAATTCCACATGGTTTAAAATATTTCTCACTTGGGAAGGCACTTCTCAATCTTTTATGGCCAGATTTATGCTTCACTGAACACGCTCTAATGCTCAGACTACAAGAGAATTTTGTGGGATCTTACACATAGCAACAAACTCTGCATTGTCCTTCTTCATACCACTCCACTAATAGAGATCCCATAAATTATAGTATATCTTCGTGACTCCTGGGTGAATAGAATACTGTGCACCATGCATTTCTTTAAGTATTCATTGTCTCAACCCATCACCACTTGGAATACATAATCTACCTTATCAACGAAGCACACTATCTCCCTCTATGTATAAAACCTCTACTTTTAGATCTCTAACTACCTCCTTTAACTTAACAAAACTAGGATCCCTATCTTGTTTTTCCCTTACTTCGGCAACTAATGAATATTCTGAACTATTCTGAATCCATACACTACCTTCAGTTGAATCGACCAACTAAACCGCTAATCTAGCAAGTTAAAGAACCTCGCCTACTAAATTTTTTTTGTTTTTTTCAATATGAGAACCACTACCCATATACATTCTACTAAGGGAATCTGGCACTATATTAGCCTTGCCTGAATGATATAATACACTTATATAATAATCTTATAACAACTCAAGTCACCTTCTTTAACAAAGATTCAGGTATTTCTACCTGAACACATATTGTTAGATCTTATGGTCAGTGAACTCATAAACATGAACCCCTTAAAGATAGCGTCTCTAAATTTTTTAAGGTAAAAATAATAGCACCCAACTCAAGATCATAGGTAGGATAAATCTTTTGATGGGGTTTAAGTTGTCTAGAGGCGTAGACTATGACCTTGCCTCTCTATATCAAAACACAACCAAGACCAACTGCAGAAGCATCACAGTAAACTACAAATCAATTTGAATCACTTGGCAAAGCTAAAAATAGGCGAAAGTGAGTCGAGTCTTCAACTCCTAAAAACTCTTCTCGCAATAATTTGACCTCTAAAATTTGACTTTCTTTTGAGTCAATTGAGAAATGTGGGATGAAATAGAAGAAAAAATTTCCATAAATCATGAGTAATAACGATCTAAATCTAAAAAACTCTAAATATCTAATGGAGAGATAGTCAAGGAAAGTTTCACACTACTTTGGTCTTTTGAGGGTAAACTCAGATGCCATTGTCGAAAATAATGTGGCCAAGGAAAGCTACTGATCCTAGCCAAAATTTGTGCTTATTGAACTTGGCAAACAATTGATGAGCCCTAAGGGTCTGTATCACAATTCTTAGACATTCTGCTTGATCATTCTCACTATGGGAATAGATAATGATATCGTTAATAAAAACTATGATGAATAGGTCTGAGTACTAGTTAATAACCCTGTTCCTCAAGTCCATGAAAGTTACAAGGGCATTCGTTAGTTCAAAACACATAACTAGAAACTCCCAGTGACCATACCAAGTTCTAAAGGTTGTCTTCAGAATGTCACTATCTCTTACTCTAAGCTAATGATAGCTGGATCTGACATCTATCTTAGAGAAATAACTACCACCTTAAAGTTGGTTGAACAAGTCATTACTTATAGCAAGTGGATACTTATTCATGATTGTGACTCAACTGACGGTAATTGATTCACATTCTGAGATAACTGTCTTTCTTATGCACAAACAAGACTGGAGCACCCCATTGGAAAAATAGGGCTTGATAAAACCTTTATCTAAGAGATCTTTTAATGGGTTCTTTGGTTCCTTATGATCAGCTGGAGCCATTTTGTAGGGTTGAAGAGGGATAGGCTGGATATCTGGGAGGAGATCTATTCGAAAGTCGATTTCCCACCCACAATAAATTCCATAAAGTTCTTTAGGTAACATATCTAGAAATTCTCATACTAATGAAAATAACTCAAGTCTAGGAGCCTCAAAATTTGAGTCTTTCACTCAGACAAGATGGTACTCACACTAATTAGATATCATATTTATGGCTTTAAGATATGAAATGATTTGACCCCTAAGCACTAAAGTTCTACCTCTCTATTCAATGATTGGTTCATTGGAAATTGAAATTGAATGACTCTAGTTAAAAAATCAACTGAGTAAAAGCATGAGTTGAGCCAAAGCATTCCAACAATAACATCAAAATTAGTAATCTCTAATTCCACCAAATCAACTAAGGTGATTTTCTAAGATACTGTGAGACCAGGTAATTTCTGTATACCCATCTGGCTATAATAAATTTACCCACTGTGGTGGACACTAAGAAAGGCTCTTCTAACATTTTGGACTGACACCAAAATTGACGGCTATATAAGGAGTCATAAAATAATGTTAAGCTATGAGTTCTAATAAAACATAAACATATAGATGAAAGACCTACAACATACTTGTAACCATATTAGGAGAACTTTTTTGATCGTGCAAAGTTTGGAGTGCATATAACCTGTTCTGGCACTACCCACTAGTGGCACCCTGATGAGTCGGGTGACCTTCTGGAGCTGATTAGAAACTAGACTAGCCCTATTGGCGATCACTTCTGTCCCTCTAAGCTACCGCCATACACCTTCAAACCCTGTGGCTTGTCTTGGTACAACTATCCTTACCATCCTTACACTCGCTATGATGATGCCTACCATATTTTTTGTAAATCAGATTAGTGTGATGACTGTTCACACTACCATGGAACATAGAGCCTGGCACTCTATCCAGACAGTCTTTCCTAAATTTAGGCACTAGTGCACTAGCTGAAGATAGTGTTAGGGATGAAATCCCAAAATATACTTTAGATGTTACTTCAACAATAATTATTTTTGGGTGTAGTAATTATGAATTTTCTTCTTCTAAAATTCTTTATTTTATTCCAATAGGCTTGATGGCGGGAACACCCTCTAGGTCCAGCTCTATTTTCCACACACTCAGAGATAATCCAATGGAAAGTTCCAAATTTGACAATGTCTAAACCACTATTAACAGACTACCCAAATTAAGGAATAAAACTAAGAACATAGAGGAAGAACAACTATAATTACTAACTAGAAAAATGATTATTACAAGAGTAACACTAAATTTGATCGGTTTTAGGACAATGTAATGCTCTAGCTGCTCCTACTCATACTCACATTCCCTCCTGGGAAACTTGGCTCTGATACCATTTGGGGAAAAATCTTGAAAATGGAGAGCAAAATATCCGTTTAAAGTAATTTATACTTTGAAAGTATTTTAGACTTTCAAATTAAACTTTAAAATAAAATAAACTTTAAACAGCCAAAGAAGAACAGAATAATCTAAAGAAAAATTAATTAAAATATTAGAGAAAGATAGTAATTTATACTAACAAAAATTTTATTGATTAGAGAAATAAGAGAGAGTATACAGAGGGAGATGGGAAATATGGGAGATGGTAAAGAGTTTTTTTGAGTTGTGGAAATTTTAGAATGCTCTTTCGTATTGCAAATTGAAATAGTTAAATAGGCCTTAGAAGTGATTAATAATATTTAACAAACACTATCTACTTTAGAACCATCCATACACTAAGCTATTAACTCTACACCCGAGTAGCTGATGACTATTCATTTATTTTGTACGGGTTTCTGGCTGTCTTTTCATCCTTATATTGAACTTGTCTTTTGATGACTTTAAGAAGATTTTGGCTTTTTTTTCCTTGTAGATTTGTGCCATATGTCTTCTAATCTTTTCTTTCTCAGTGGGGTCCATTATGTAGCTTTTCAAACTTTTGAAAGGGGCGGGCACCTTTCATTTAGTTGAGTAGGTATGCCTGTGCTATTCCTTATGGATCCAACAGGTCTCTGTTACTCGGTTCGCTGGTATGTTAGGAAGCAGATCTAATAACTCCATTATCTATTTAATGACCCATTTCGACATTACTAAATTATTCATAATAAATTCATGAATTTTTTTAATTTTCATACCTTAATATTAACTTGTGTCCAAAATAACCAAAATTTTATTCATTACGTCACCTCAAACTTTTCAGTGAAAATTTTAGCCTTCGGATGTGCCTAGATAGACTCAAGCCGATGAATTTAATTAATCATGAGTTCTAATATCAATAAGTTTATTTGAAATTTCTTTAGCTATTAATTAAGGTCATACAATATCCTAAACACAAAGTTAAATATACAACTTTCTTTTCGATACAATTTCGATAAGGATTTTTCTTAGGGCCAACTTCAAATGATTATATCTTATAGAATATAAGGATTCATGGGTCGCATTACCTATAAAATCAAATATCTCTGAGTCCTTTATCTATTACAATAAATTGCTCCTCAATCCAAATTCGGAGTAAAAAGTTATGACTGTTTTACCGTGCACTGTCCGAGCTAAAATGAGATTTTGCTGTAGCAAAAAATCTAGTTGTATTTAAATCAACTTCAGCCGTTTTTGAGGTCTAAAAACCCGAAATTTCATTCCCCAACTCTAAGAGATGATTTCCCAAAGCTTAATGTGACATTCATTCGTTGAAGTAAGTTTTTTTCATTATTTTCTTCGTCTTTTAATTCTCTACTGGATTTTTTTAGGGAAAAACTCATGTGTGGTTTTAATATGACCTAGAGCTGATTCTAATCTACATATTAAAGATTCTTAACATGAATTTCATAAACTAAATTATGAATCTTAATCGTTAGGAACCTTGAATTTCGTAAAGATGAGACCTTTAGCATAAAAACTCCATTTATGGAGATGGGTTAAGCTTGAAAGAGCTATTTAATGGCTAACTGACATTGGGAAATGATACAGACTTTGAATTATATGTAGAATTAGTGGGTTTTAATCTCCAAGATATTTGTTTGAAGAGTAAATATTTAATTAATCTTATTATTGCTTGATTTTTAGATAGTATTATTCCAAGGCATAAAGGAAAACAAATAACGTTCTTCTTGCGGCTTGTTTCATTAAAAAGCTTGGCGTCCATCTAGGCAAGATTTAATGAGTAGAAGATTGTATTATTTTATATTTTTATAATTTAGAATTGATGGGAGAAAGCATGTCTAGGCTTGTGGTCATGGAGTTGAGGTGGATAAAGACACGAGTTCTTAACTTGAATCCCAAAAACTATATTATTGATTCATTATGTAATATTTAGGATATTTTGTGCCATGTGCCCGAAAGGAGATTGTTATAAACATAGTATATGAACATGATATTTTTTTAGTTATTCTATTGATAAAACTAGTTGAGTTGTAATGGTATTAGGTTGTATGTATTGTGCAATAATATGATGAGGAGAATTATAATAAAATCAAATATTGATGAGTATAGTAATATCTAAGGGATAGATTACTTCAATTAGTGTGATGATTGTATTATGTGAAAAGAGGTAGAGAATAATGACACGCGTGAATGTGTTAGTTATAAGTGGTGATATTAGAACTCAAATTGTAGTATTTAAGAGGATAATGTTATTCTTAATAATTAATGAGTAATTATGGATCCAATAGTAACTAGTATGCGTAAGAATTAAATTGTGATTTATTTTATGAAATTCTTGTTTTGATATTGATAAAAATACTATGTCTATTGGATGCCCATGAGAGGCTAAATTTGTGATATGGGTGGTTTATTAATTGTGCCTATGATAGGCTTATTTGATAATGATAATTCATTAAAGTAATGCTATGAATAATTGTTGATTGGTATTCAGACATACTTAAAATTCTTGAAGTTTGGATTGTTGATATGTGTATAAATGATTATTGAAAATTTACTTGATGGAATTGTCTTATGACTTTAAGTGTACTTGTAAACTTGTTACATTATGTTTTATGCTATGAGGTTGTGTAAATTTGATATTGATAATACTTATTTATGTTGGATGGGGTGTCATGCCGGTACGGATATGTATATGTTGGATCAGGTACCACGTCGGTATGGATATATGTATTTTGGATCGGGTACCACGCTGATACGGATATGTATATGTTGGATAGGGTACCACGCCGGTACAGATATGTATATGTTTGATCGAGTACCACACCGATATGGATGTGTATATTTTAGATCGGGTACTACACTAATACAGATGTGTTTATGTTGCATCAGGTACCATGCCGATACGGATATGTATATGTTGGATCGTGTACCATTTCGGCATGGATATGTATATGTTGGATCCATTACCACACCGGTATGGATATGTATTTATTCGATCGTGTACCACACTGGTATGGTACATGAACATAGATTATTCCCTGCAGGTCATGATTATTTGGCCAAAAATAAGTCCCATAGCATGTGCGTACATATTTGTGTTGATTCTGTGGATATTTACGGTATGGTTGATACTCTTGATGATTATGTGAGTTGTTTGTGAGCACTGTTTGATTTGTTAATGTTCTATTGTTGATTTATTGGGTATTTGATGGTGTGATATACATTTGAAAAAGTGAAACTTTGTACTTACTTATATGTTGGTTGACTGGCTTTATTTATACGCGTTTTAATCGTAGTTTACCTGAATGACTAGTTATCATTCATTAGTATTGTGATATAGCATTTGGTTGTTGGCCCGATAGTTTAGTGTAGGTTTTCTATGTTACGGATTTATTCCTGTGAATATGAGTAATGAAAAAGATAAGGTGAATAAACAGAAATAGTGATATATTAGCATTGGATTGTGGTTGATGGTGTGAACTAATGAGGCTAGAGTATGTTAGTAGTGAATTTAGTATTAATGGAGTTGGAATAGTAGTTGGATATTTTAACTTATATAGGTAAAGTAATAATATTATTATAACCTTATTTGAATTATATTCCATTAAAGATGTCATGATTTATTTTCCTTAATCCTATTTTATGATTATATGAACTAACACGGTCGGCCGATGATGCCTACCAATACATATGGTTGTAGTGACCCTACTTTTCTACATTCCTTCTTGGAGTGTACACTGGATGCAGGTTAGTTGCAGTTACTAGATGGATAATGATATTCAGCAATAACTTTTGCACTTTCTTCCTGGCAGATGTTGGAGTCTTTATATTATTTATTTCATTGTCTGTCTATGTAGTAATATGTAGCTCTTGTACATGTCTAGCAAGTCTTGTGATAGTGAAGGACATTTGTAAGAAGTATTTGTAAAAATTTTGTTTATGAGTATTTAATTTACTTTATATTTTTTTAGTTGGATAATAAGGATTCTCCTAGCTACTTAGAATAGCGTAGGTGCCCGCACAGTCTGTTAGTCTGGGTCATGACTTTTGATTTCAGAGCGTTAGGTTCACCGGTCCTTTAGGTTTAAGAGCAATGTCAAGTAGAGTTTCGTAGATTGGTGTGTAGGGCCTCACACCTAATCTTCAAAAATTGATGATGCATATAGAAGTTTTTTTCCTTTCTTTCTCTTCATCGTACCGTCCTAATCTTCTACTATTGAGTTGGATCCAATTGGTATCTAGACAATTCTAATTGGTATCTTAACAAACCTCAAGTGGAATGTAGTTGATTCCAATAGGTATCCTTGTAATTTTAAATAGAAATTTAGAAGATTTCAATTGGTATCTGTTAATAAGGCTAAAGGTTATTATTAATATGTAAAGACTTGTGGAAGTAGTGAACTTATAGGTTGCTTGTGTTTGATATTTTGCTAAACTTGTGTTACTAGATTTTTTTCATTGTTGTGAATTATTTTTGTTTTAATTTAAGAGATAAAAATTGGCTAAGTTGTTTTTGTTGATAATTGTGATGGGATTACTTGATTTCTTGTTATTGTGAAACTAGCAATTCTATAGTGCTTACTTATTTTTTTGTACTATTATACTGAGGATATTGATCGTATGAGAATTGAAAGGATGGTATGATAACTTGATATAAAGAAAAGATGGTGACAAAGTGACATGAATAAAAGACTGAGGTGATATGTGTTTTTTGTAATGAGAGGTTCTTGTTAATGATGTTATGGATGGATCCTTATATGGTTCAATTATTTGATATTATGTGGGGATCCTTGTGTGCTCCGATCATTTAGATTGTATTTGGAATTTTTGTGCTATTCAATTATTGAATGGGTTCCTTGTGAAGACTAGCTAAGAGATAGTATGTAACACCCTGAGTCTGTACCCCAGATGGTACACGGTGCTCATAATCCCGAAGGACCACAAGCTAACCCATGACTAGTACCTGCTACAATAACTAAATAGTAATACTGCAAATATGTGAAAATTAGGTGGAAAGCATTTCATAAGGTTCAATACTGTAATGAAACTGAATACGGTATAGAAATATAAAAACTAAAATATTTGTCTGAAAATACTCTAGTCTGAAAAAGCCTCTAAACTGTCTGAGATATGGAGTTGATGGGACAAGTCCCCAACTAACTCTAAACTACTGAAATAATCATAATGTGATCGAGCTAAGAGGACTCACCACTAACTCTTTCAGCTGAATACCTAAACTGCTAAGTATTATTGGGAGCCCGCTCATCTGAACCTATGCTATAAAACATCATAGTGCAAAACAAAGGTATGCGTCAGTACTTTGAATGTACTTGTATGCAAAGTGAGGTAGGATGAAATGCATGGGTTCATACGCATGAACAACACTGACTGAATGACATGAATAGGGAGGGACGACCCGGTTCATACCTACTCCGTAGGTGTCGGGGAGGGGGGGACCACTCCGGGCCTGACCTACGCGCCCTCACCCCAACTTCGCTGGCGGGGCGTTTCGAACCCCCGACCCTGGCACACCACGGTAAGCAAGCTTACCGCTGAGCCAAGGCCATCCCTCCTGAATGACATGAATATAACTGAATAAGAGTACATGCATAAATACGTAAATTGTAACTGAGATCGTGATAACACTTCATACTGAGTTCTAAATTACTAATTTGTTGATATCTGATTTTATTGATAATGTGTAGCTGATAACTAAGGGACTGTATCTGACTATCTTGATCCTGTGGAACTATACTAAGTTCCGTATTGAACAAAGTGACTGTGTCTGACAGTCCTGAATCTGTAGAACTGAACTATGTTCTATACTGAGATTGAATCTGAAACTAAGACTGTAGAAGGTAATCATCTAACCGACATGCCCCTTTCTGAATGGATTGGGGTCCAACCTGTAACCCCAGTTAGAAGGGTATCAGTATCATGACATGAGTAAATATAATTGCGAGGTAACCCTCTCTAACAGGAAACTCTTTCATCAATCCTCATCGGCAGGAAAACTCATACGAGATGTATCAACCCTAATCTTGCTGGAGGATATCTCAACCTACACTGGCTATGTAGTTATATAATGCAGGGATCGCTACTAAGGGTCAAACCCTCTGCTAGTAGGAATGCCTCCATCCCGGGGTTCGCTCGGTGCTCAATCCTACTCCCAACTGAATAGACACTGAACAAATTCCTAATTCATAGTTGAATTAACTGAACTATTAATGATTATACTGTCTAACTAAACTGACCTGATTTTACTGAGTTTCATTGACCAATGGTATACTACTGAATTCTGTTAACTGAGTGAATTAACTAAGGGTTGAACTAAATACTTAACTGGATTGGACTGATACTGAGTCTACTGAGTTTTCTTGAGTTATGTAACTGACTGAGAGTACTATTTATCGTGACATAATAGATACTATCCTTAGATTGACCATGGCTCAAGGTAATCAGTTCAATTGTCGAATATTAAATAACCCCAGGACTCGATAGCATAAATTATAGGACATGGCAATATCTTGAAACATGATAAATAACTAATTTTTCATCATTCATTCATTGGGACATTCTGGAAAACACTTGCATGGCATGAACTTGAATGCATGCTAACAGGATGAAATTTCATTATTTAATTCTTATGAACAACTCATCAAACACTTAGAAGGCATTGTATATGCACATAGTACTAATCAACAAATGAGCATCACAATTTAAAGGTTTTAATATGAATTCACATGATACTACTTACATAATAGTTATTTTTACATAAATATTGCACTTAATCATGGAATAGAAATCTAATCTACATTATAATCATGAATACACTTGAATCAAAATCATGGAAAACATGAAATCAAGATACTTGAAATTTAAAAGAGTTTCTTGGACTCCAAGGGTGGAAGGAACCCTTGGATGAATACTTGACATACCTTGGTTGCTAAATTCTTGAAGAAAAATGGCGAAACCTTGAGCCTTGGCTTTGAAATTAAATCACCTAGGGTTCTTATTCTTGAGCAATTTGAGAGAAAGTAATTATATTTTTCTCAATGAGGGATGAATGTCATGTTTTAGGGATGAATAGGGGTGGGGAAAAGACCCTAATAGCCCTGAAGATGCTGCCTTTTTTAGTACTAAAAACTAGACTTTTGATGCGCTGACCGACGCGCTGCGTCATTAGCATTGATGCAATGTCAAACACATTGCATCAAGTCTATGTCGGTTCTCTGAAAATTTCCACTAAGACCCAAGAAAAAATATTGATCGATGCGATGGCCGGCTTGCTGTGCCGAGATCGTATCGATTCACTATTTTGGATTCCCAAACGTGGTTCAAAAAATATAAAACTCGTCTGGGAAAATCTAATGACATTCCTAATCATTAATTAAACTAAAGATTGACATTTTAAGGTCATAAGAGTTGTGAAATATACTTTCCAACTTACGAAGGCAAAAATAATACTAAGCCTGAATACTTAGCTAGAATTTTTTCTAAGTCTAGGACCCCTTTCAAGCTTCAAAGACTGAGTTGAGCTTAGGATTTTGTGGGGTCTTACATTATCTTCCCTGTAGGAATATCCGTCTTTGAATAAAACCGATTAAACTGAGAATACTGCTAGACTGGATTTAGACACTGGGCATGCACAACTTAAATATGATTTTATGACTAAATTTACTGATAAATTATCATACTGAACATGCATATCTGATGCATGGGTGTATAGCTGAACATGATTCATGAATGCATGACTGAAATTACTGATAAGCTGAGCATATATGCTGGACATGCATATATGATACATGAGTACATGACTAAACTGATTCATGAATACATGATTGAGTACGCAACGTTAATTAATACCAAGTTGGTAGTTAGATCTTAACAAGTGATTTAGTAAATTCAAAGGAAATATGTAACCTTGGAATGAGTCTGAGTTTGTGAAGAAGAGGTGAGAATACTTGATCCACATGTCTTCCTCTACCTTCTTAGTAGCTCCCTCAACAGACTGATTCCGCCAAAGCACTTTAACTAGAGGGACTTCTTCGTTCCTCAGTAAGTGGATTTGCTAATCAGGGATTTCGATTGGGATCTCTTCATAAAAGACGATGTTCTAAATATCCATGCACTCTATAGGGACTATGATTTTTGGGTAACCTATGCATTTCTTTAGCAAGGAGACATGGAACACTGGATACACTGAAGCTAAGTCTGAAGGCAACTCAAGCTCATAAGCTACCTTTTTAAAATGGTTGACAATTCGGTAAGGACCGAAGTATCAGGGACTGAGTTTCCCCTTCTTACCAAACCTCTTCACTCCTCTCATAGGAGATATTTTCAAATACACAAAATCACCAATCTCAAACTTGAGATCCTTTATTTGTAGATTTCCGTACGATTTTTGTCGGCTCTGAGCTGTCTGAAGCCTTTCCCTGATCAACTGATCTTACTCTAAGGTATCAAATACCAAGTCAGGCCATACCAATGCGGCCTCATCCACTTTAAACCAACCAATAGGAGATGTACACATCCTCCCACATAGCACGTCAAACGGATCCATCTGAATACCGAAATGATAGTTGTTGTTATATGAAAATTCAATCAAAGGAAAATGGTCATCCCAACACTATTTAAAGTCTATTGCACATGCTCGCAGCATATCTTCTAAAGTTTGAATAGTCGTTTTTGCTTAACCATCTGTCTGAGGATGAAAGCCTGTACTGAGGCGAACTCAGGTACCAAGTCCCTTTTGGAATACCTTCCAGAAATAAGAGGTAAACTGGGTACCTTCATTTGAGATAATGGATAGTGCAACACCATACAATCTGACCAACTCTCTGATATAGAGTTTGGAATAATCCTCGGCTGAATAAGAGGTATGGATTGGTAGAAAATAAGCTGATTTGGTCACCCTATCTTCAATGAACCAAACTGAATCATACTGGCAATGAGTATTTGGCTAACTCGTCACAAAGTCCATGTTACCTTCTTCCCATTTACAAGTTGGAATACTGAACTCCTGCATGGACCCACTTTGGATCTAATGCTAGATCTTAACCTGATGACATGTTGAGAACCTAGCCATAAATTTTGCAATATATCTCTTCATCCCACATAATATATAGATCTCCCGCTAATCACGGTACATCTTAGTGACCCCTGGATGAATAGAGTAGCGCACATCATGCGCTTCTGTAAGAAATCTTTGTCTCAAGTCGTCTACACTTGGATGCATAGTGACCCTGACAACGTAAAACACCATCTCCCCCCTGGGAGAAGACCTCTACTTTCTGATCTCTGACTGATTCCTTCAACTTAACTAGACTAGGATCCGATCCCTCTTTTTCTTTACATTACAAACTAGGGATGATTCTGAACTACTATGCACCCATACCCTAGCTTCTGGTGAATCGACTAAGTGAACACCTAGTCATGCAAGATGATGAACTTCTTGAGCTAAATTCTTCTTACCATCCTCCACATGAGAAACACCACCCATATACATCCTACTTAGAGCATCAGCCACTACATTGGCTTTATTC
Organism: Capsicum annuum; assembly: GCF_002878395.1. Taxonomy (NCBI): domain Eukaryota; kingdom Viridiplantae; phylum Streptophyta; class Magnoliopsida; order Solanales; family Solanaceae; genus Capsicum; species Capsicum annuum. The sequence continues at coordinate 1,228,491 of NW_025834406.1, forward strand.
GGATAATACAGGACACTAATGTCGTAATCCTTCAATAACTCTAACCACCTTCACTGACAGAGGTTTAGGTGTTTCTGAGAGAACACATACTACAGGTTCTTATGGTCTGTGAACACATCAATGTGCACACCATAAAAATAGTGCCTCCAAATCTTTAAGGCAAATACTACTGCTGTTAACCCAAGATCATGAGTAGGATAGTTCTTTTCATGGGGCTTAACCTTTCTAGAGGCATAGGATATGACCTTAGCTCTCTGGATCAAAACACATCCTAAACCGACTCCGGAGGGATCCCAATATACCACAAACCCATCTGAACTATCTTGTAAGGTCAAAATTAGAGTTGTAATGAGTCGAGTCTTCAACTCTTGAAAAATCTTTTCACAAGAATCTTACCACTGGAATTTGAATTTCTTTTGAGTCAACATAAGGGATGCAATAGATGAAAATCCCTCAACAAATCATCGGTAATAGCCAGCCAAGCCTAAGAAACTATAGATATCTGATGGAGAGTTAGGTCTGGGCCAGTTTCTCACTACTTTGATCTTTTGGGGATCAACTTTAATACCATTACCAAAAAATGATATGGCTAAGAAAGGATACTGACCTTTTGTGAATAGTTGATGCTTTCTCAGAGTTTGCAATACTATTCTGAGATAGTCTGCATAATCATGCTCACTGTGGAAGTAGATTCGAATGCCATATATGAAGACTATGATGAACATTTCCAAGTACTACTTGAACACATGGTTCACCAAGTCCAGGAAAGCTGCTGGGGCATTGGTAAGACCCAAGGACATGACTGAAAATTCAAAGTGACCATACCGAGTTTTGAAAGCTGTCTTTGGGATATCATATTCTCTGAGTCTGAGCTGATGATAGCCCGATCTAAGGTCTATCATAGAAAAGTAATTGCAACCTAAATTTTGTCAAACAAGTTATCAATTCTGAAAAGTGTATACTTGTTCTTGACGGTCACTTTATTTAGTTGACGTTAATTAATACACATTCGGAGAGAACCGTCATTCTTACACATGAATTAAACTGGGGTACCCCATGGGGACATACTAGGTCTGATGAATCCCTTATCTAGGAGGTCCTTTAATAGTTCTTTTAATTTTCTAAGTTTTGCAGGTGCCATTCTATTTGGCGAGATAGATATGGACTGAGTATATGGAAGAAGGTCTATTCCAAAGTCAATTCCTCTTTCGGGAGAAACTCTGGGGAGTTCTTCGGGAAACACATCAGGGAATTCACATGCTACTAACACTGATTCAAGATTAGGGGGTTCTAAACTAATGTTCTGGACTCAAATAAGATGGTGGACACATCCCTTAGATATCATTTTTATTTCCCTTAGGTAAGAAACAAGTTGACCCCTAAGTGCTGAAGTACTACCGCTCCACTCAAGGATGGGTTCATTCAAAAACTTAAACTGGACAATTCTTTTTCAGCAGTTGACTGAGGCATAGCAGTAATGAATACAATCCGTGCTGAGAATGACATCAAAATCGATCATCTCTAATTCGACTAAGTCTGCTGAAATGACTTTTTTAGATACCATGACCAGACAGTTCCTGTATACCCACCGGGGTATGATAGATTTACCCATCAGGGTAGAGACTGAGAAAGGCTCTGCTAGGATTTTGGGACTGACTCCGAAGTCAACAACTATATATGGAGTAATAAAGGACAAGGAAGCTCCTGGGTCTATCAAAACATAAACATGTAAATAATAAACTTGTAATGTACCAATGTTCACATCAGGAGAAGTCTCTTGATCCTAATAAGACTGCAGTACGTAGAGTCTATTTGGGTGTTTCCCACTGGTGGCACTGGATGCAGGACCCTGCTGATTTGAGCGGTCAGACAGAGCTGGGGGATGGTTATACTGAATCTGACAACCTACCAAAGGACACTATCTAACCTTGTGTCTTGGCTCGCATATCTAAAACACCGCTAACACTACCTTGGGGTTTAGAGCCTAAAGCCCAATCTCTATTGCCATCTTTGAATTTTAGCATAGGAGCACTGGCTGAGGACGGAGCTGGAACTAAGGATTTCAGGCAGAATTGAGAATGATTCCCACCTTCTAACTTAGGCAGAGCAAAGTTTAAACTACCTGTTCACACTTTCTTATTCTCCCTCTCCTTCTCTTTATTCTTAGTCTTCTCTATCTGCTGAGCATGGACCATGAGCCTGGATATATCCATCTTCTTTATAAACATTATGGTCCTACACTCCTTAACCACACTATTAGATATGCTAGACATAAATTTACTCATCCTAGATCTGCTAACTTCAACCATATAAGGAGTGTATCTGGATAATTAAGTAAAATTCAGAGAATTCTTTTTACCATCATGCTACCCTGCTTCAGATTTATAAACTCCAAAACCTTCAATTTCCTCAACTCTAGCAGGAAGAACCTATCCTGAGAAGCAACAACAAACTTCTCCCATTCTATGGGCACTGTATCTTCTGCCTTTTCTACTTTCCACTGTTTAAACCATGAGTGTGTCATATCTTTTAACTGATATGCGGTCAAATCAGCGCTCTTAACAGCTATCACCCCTATAATATCTGTAACTTTTTATGCCTGATCAAGAAATTCCTGAGGGTCCTCATCTAACTTAGACCCAGTAAAAGATGGAGGGTTCATTCGGGTGAAATTCCAAATCCTAGCAGTAACGGTATTAGCCACTGGTCAGATTGAATAGTAGTTGGACGTTTATTATAGGATGCTAAAGAATGATCTAGGGTGGTGAAAGCTACTGTGAATTCAGTATAGGAGACATGTTCGTCCAGAGGATCTATCTGGATGGGCTGGGGTTCTGGCTAGTCTCCCATTCCTCTTCCCTTAGTCCTCTTTGGAGGCATATTCTGTAAACGAAAGAGAAATCTAGATTAGATATGGATTTTAGCTAGAGCTCATGCTCACTCGCACAACATGAATACTGAAAGAAGGGAAACTTTTATTAAAACATTTCACAGCCTCCTGTGCATAAGTGTGGTGCGCTACACACCTATGCACAAGATTTTACTAGATGCAGCGTTCAGACTTCCTAGGACTCCATTAAAATTTAGGCTCTGATACCAAGTTTGTAATGCCTCGAGTCTGTACCCCAGATGTTATATGGTGCTCATATTCTTGAAGGACCACAAGCTAACCCATAACTGGTACCCGTTGTAATAACTAAACAGTAATACTACAAAAATACAGAAATTAGGCAGAAAAAATGCCATAAGGTTCAACACTATAATGAAACTGAATACGGTATAATAATACCAAAACTAAAATATCTGTATAAAAAAATACTCTAGTCTGAAAAAGCCTTTAAACTATTTAATATATGGAGTTGATGGGGCAAGTCCCCAACTAACTCTAAACCACTAAAATAAGCTGAACTACTAAAATAATCATCATATCCTCGAACTAAGAGAACTTACCACTAACTCTGTCAGTTGAATATCTAAACTTCTAAGTATGATCGGAAGACCACGCTTCTAAACCTATGATATAAACTATCATAGCACAAAAGAAAGGTATGCGTCAGTACTTTAAATATACTATTATGCAAAGTGAGGTAGGCTGAAATCAATGGGTTCATATGTATGAAAAAAAGTGACTGAATGACATGAATATAACTGAATAAGAGTACATATGTGTATATGGAAACTGTAACTGAGATCATGATAACACTGGATACTGAGTTCTGAATTATTGATTAATTGATATCTGATTTTGCTGATACTATGTAGTTGATAACTGAGGGATGGTATCTAACTGTCTTGATCCTATGGAACTATACCAAGTTTTGTACTAAACTGAGTGACTGTGTCTAAGAATCCTGAATCTATACACTTAAACTAAGTTCTATACTAAGTCTGAATCTTAAACTGAAACTGAAACTGTAGGAGGAAATCATCTAACTGACATGCCCCTTTCTAAATGTATTGGGGTCCAACCTGTAACCCTAGTTGGATGGGTGTCATTATCGTGCCATGGGTAAAGACAACTGTAAGTTAACCCTCTCTAATAGGAACATCTTTCATATACCCTCGTTGGTAGGAAAACTCATACGAGATGTATCAACACTAATCTAGAAGGAGGATATCTCAACCTACGATAGCTACATAGTTTTGTAATGTGGGATTGCTATTAAGGGTGAAACCGTCTACTGGCAGAAATGCCCCCATCCTGGGGTTCGCTCGATGTGGAATCCTACTCCCAATTGAATAGACACTGAAGTTATTCCTACGTCATACTAGGATAGACTGAACTGTTACTAATTATACTATCTAACTGAATTAAACTAAGTTCACTGACTAACAAAATACTAATGAATTCTGTTAAATGGCTGAATTTACTGAGGCCTGAACTGAATATTGAATTGGACTGGACTAATACTTAGTCTACAAAGTTTTTCCTGAGTTCTCAAACTAATTGAGAGTACATTTGATCATAACATGACTGATACTATCCTGAGA
>NW_025834406.1:1235981-1250938 GCF_002878395.1 Capsicum annuum
TAACATTTTGCCAGTCAATGGAATTTAGTAAGATTAAGTTTTGCACAATCAGTTATTCATGTCTAGTCCTTCCCGATAGGAGTAGAGGTTAGCACCGAGTAAACCAAGGAAGGGAACTCACCCGCTAGTTTAGGATGTGATTCTTAGTAGCCATCCTTGTGTTCCAGAACTACGTAGCCAGCATAGGTTGAGACATCTTAACCCATCAGATTAGGGTTGATGAGGTGGCTTAACTCGTCAGTTTAGGGTTCCTACCATTCTTATTGAGTACTCGCCAGATAAGGGTCACTCACAGGCTTTTCTTACCCATGGCACGGTATTGACTCCCCTCTAGTCGGGGTAGATATTGGACCCCAGCTTAGCCATAATGGCATACATGGGATATGTCAGTTAAACACTACTTCCCAGAGTTTCAGTATTAGTCTCAGTAAAAAAACTCAGGGAATTCTTTAGATTTTAGTATATACAGGACTATCAGATACAGTCGTTCATGTTATCAGTTTCAGTATCAGTCATGACAGTTATCAGTAAACCATGTATTAGGTTATAGGTTATGCTATCACGTATTCACCGTCCCAGTTTCTATATATGTGTGTTTGCACTCCCACGTTCATATTAGTCAATCAGTGTTGTTCATGCGTGAAACCCTTTATGTTCAGCCTAACTTCCTCGTATACTCAGTACTTCAGTTGTACTGACATATTTGCACTATGGTGCTTTCTTTTCATATTACACTATAGGTTCTGAGACACGAGCTCCAGCCCAGCAGTAGCGGTAGCATTCTAGTCGTAGAGCCATAGTGAGTCCACTTTGATTCGAGGACAATATGATTTGATACATATATTTCTTCAGTTTAGTTTTATGGAGTTAGTTGGAGACATGTTCCTTCAACTCCTTATTTAGATAGTTTAGAGGCTTTTAGATTTATGTTCAGATTTACGTTCAGATTGAGTTGTTTTGGGTATTTTCACCCACATGGTTTTATTCAGTTGAACCTTATGGCCTTATAGTTGTATGTATTCTGCATTATTATATCATGATTTGCAGTATACAGGTACAGATATCAGTCATGGGTTAGCTTGTGGTCCCTCGTGGTCATGAGCACCGTGTAGCATTCCGGTTCAGTGAATCAGGGTGTTACAATAGTAGTAAATACTAAGCATGAATCATGGGTAATCTTGAGATGAAAATAATAGTGTTTATAAAACGTTGAAGCTAGCTTTATAGAATGAATTTAATAGTCTTGATTGAGTTCATGAAGAAATCGAAGTTATGTGACTTGTAAGTGGTGTGGTGGCTTAAATATAATAAAATGTAGATTCTACATAGGATAGTCTTTGCTAAAAACTGAGTCACGTGTCTCAGAGAGAGTTTGTGTGTTAGGTGGACTAGGTGTGACGTGTTTATTATTGAAATTCAAATAGTAAATTCATGTAGCTTCCGTAGTACTTTTTAGAATTGAATTCGGGACTCTAGAGCTTCAATAGTTAAAAAGTGGCGCTTTAGAATGTTTGTCGTCTTCAAGGTGAATCTTTTAACCATCTTTATCTTGCTTTCGTAAAACTCAAGTTTCAGACTTAGGTCATTGAAAGGAGAATAAATGATTCATTTGTAAATATTTTGCACTGGATTTTCGTATTTTGAAAATCTTATTTTAATGGTTAAGTATAGAATATTGGTTAATCGATAAAGAAATCAAACGAGGTAATGGGGTGCAGTATAAGCAACTTTGTTAGTAATGTCTCTCTAATTCCAACCTCGTGTTTTTCTCCACTGAATGCCTGTTCGGGGACGAATGAATGGTAAATTAGTATCTGATTGTAATGACCGATTTTTTCATTACTAAATTATTCATAATAAATTTATGAAAATTTTTAATTTTCATTCTTCAATATTAACTTATGTCCAAAATAGTCAATATTTTATTTATTACGTCACCTCAAACTTTTCGGTGAAAATTTTAGCCTTCGAATATGTCAAGATATACTCAATCCAATAAATTTAATTATTCATGAGTTCTAATATCAATAACTTAGTTTAAAATTTCTTTAGCTATTAATTAAGGTCATACAATATCCTAAACACAAAGTTAAGTATAAAACTTTCTTTTCGATACAATTTTGATATGAATTTCTATTAGGGCCAACTTCAAATGACAGTATCTCATAGAATATAAGGATTTAAGGGTTCCATTAGCTATCAAATCAAATATATCTACGTCCTCTTTTCGTGGCAATAAACCACTCCACAATCTGAATTTGGAGTACAAAGTTATGACTATTTTACTGAGCATTGTACGGGCTAAAATGTGATTTTGCTGTAGCAAAAATTTTGGTTGTATCTAAATCAACTTCAACCGTTTTTGAGGTTTAAAAACCTCAAATTTCATCCCCCAACCCTAAGAGGTGATTTCTCAAAGCTTAAGGTGAAATTCATTCGTTGAGGTAAGTTTTTTCATTGTTTTCATCGTCTTTTAATTCTTTAACATCTGACAATCCTTAGAAAGATCTTTCACGGTGGATTTTTTTGGAAAAAATTTAGGGGTGGTTTTAATATCACCTAGAGATGATTCTTATACTTAAATCAAATATTTCTAACATGAATTTCATAAACTAGATTATGAATCTTGATGGTTAGGAAGCTTGAATTCCGTAAAAATAAGACCTTTAGCATAAAAACTTAATTAATGGAGATGGTTTAAGATTGAAAAAGCTAATTAATTTCTAACTGACATTCGGAAATAATATAGACCTTGAATTAAAGGTAGAATTAGTGGGTTTGAATCCCCAAGATATTTGTTAGAGGAGTAAATATTTTATTACTCTTATTATTTTTTGATTTTTAGATGGTGTTATTCCAAGGCATGAAGGAAAACAAATAGCATTCTTATTGCAGCTTGCTTTATTCAAAAGCTTGGCGTCCAGATAGGCTAGGTTTAATGAGTAGAACATTGTGTTATTTTATATTTTTATAATTTAGAATTTATGGGAGAAAGCACGTCTAGGCCTGCGGGCGTGGAGTTGAGGTGGATAAAGACACGGGTACTTAACTTTAATCCCAAAAACAATATTATTGATTGATTATGTAATATTTATAATATTTTGTTTTATAAACGTAGTATATGAACATAGTATTTTTTTAGTTGTTCTAGTGATGAACCTAGTTGAGTTGTAATGGTATTAGGTTGTATGTATTGTGCAATAATATGATGAGGATAATTATACTAAAATCCAATATTGATGAGCATAGTAATGTCTAAGGGGTAGATGGCTTGAATTAGTGTGATGATTGTATTATGTGGAAAGATGTAAAGGATAATATATGCGTAAATGTGTAAGTTATAGGTGGTGATGTTAGAGCTCAAATTGCAGTATTTAAGAAGATAATGATATTTTTAATAATTAATGAATAATTAAGGCTCCAATAGTGATATTTATACATAAGAATTAAATTGTGATTAATTTTATGATATTCTTGTTTTGATGTTGATAAAAATACTATATCTATTAGATGCCCATGACAGGCTAAATTGGTGATAATGATGGTTTATTAACTGTTCCTATGAGAGGCTTGTTTAGTAATATTAACTCCTTAAAGTAATGCTACAAATACTAGTTGATTGGTATTCGGACATACTTGTAATTGTTGATGTTTGGATTGTTGATGCGTTTGTAACTGATTATTGAAAATTTATTTGATGGAATTGTCTTATGACTTTAAGTGTTCTTGTAAACTTCATATAGTGTGTTCTATGATGTGAGGTTGTGTAAATTTGATATTAATAATACTTATTTATGTTGGATGGGGTATACGCTGCTACGGATTGTATATGCTGGATCAGGTACCACGCTGGTACAGATATGTGTATTTTGGATTGGATACCACGCCGGTACGGATATGTATATGTTGGATCGAGTACCACGCCAGTACAGATATATATATATCGGATCTGCTACCACACTAGTACGGATGTGTATATTTTTGATTGGGTACCACGACGGTACGGATGTGTATATATTGAATAGGGTACCACACCAATATGAATATGTATATGTTGGATCGGGTATCATGCCGGTATGGATATGTATATGTTGGATCGGGTACCATGCCGATACAGATATGTATATGTTTGATCGCGTACCATGCTATTACAGATGTGTATATGTTGCATCGGCTACCATGCCAGTATGGTACATGAACATAGATTGTTCCCTGCAGCTCATAACTATTTGGACAAAAATAAGTCCCCTACTATGTGTGTACATATTTGTGTTGAGTCTATGGATATTTATAGTATGGTTGATACTCTTAATGGTTATGTGACTTGTTTGTGAGCACTGTTTGATTTGTTATTGTTGTATTATTGATTCATTGGGTATTTGATGGTGTGATATGTATTTGAAAAACAGAAACTTTGTACTTACTTATATTTTTGTTGACTTTATTTATTTATACGTATTTTAATCGTAGATTACCAGAATGGTTAGTTATCATTCTTTAATATTATAATAGAGCATTTGGTTGTTAGCCTGAGAGTTTAGTGTGGGTTGTCTATGATTACGGGTTTGTTCCTGTGAATATGAGTAATGAAAAAGATAAGGTGAATAATGAGGAATAATGATGTAAGATAAGTTGAATAAAGAGAAATACAGATGTATTAGCGTTTGATTGTTGTTGATTGTGTGATGTAATGAGGCTAGAGTATGTTAGTAGGAAATATAATATTGATGGAGTTGGAAGAGTAGATGGAAGTTGTAATTTATATAGGTAAAGTAATAATATTATTACAAGCTTAGTTGAATTATATTCCATTAAAGATGTCATGATTTATTTTCCTTAATTCTATTTTATGATTATATAATCTAACACGGTCGACCGATGATGCCTACTAGTACGTAGGTTGTAATAACCTGCTCTTCTATATTCCTTCTTGGAGTGTAGACTAGATGCAGGTTAGTTGCAGTTGCTAGATGGATGGCGATATTCAACACTAAGTTCTGCACTTTCTTCCTCGCAGATGTTAAGAGTCTTTTTATTATTTATTTCATTGTTAGTCTATGTTGAAATAGGTAGCTCTTGTACATGTCTAACCAAGTCTTGGGATAGTGAACGACATTTGTAAGAAGTATTTATAAAAAGTTTGTTTACTAGTATTTAATTTAGTTTATATTTCGTTAAAAATAGAAGTTTTCCGTATATTTTTAGTTTGGTAATAAGGGTTCTCCTAGCTACTTAGAATAGCGTAGGTGCCAGCACGGTCCATTAGTCTGGGTCGTGACAATCTATTTTGAATGATTCTCATTATCTATATTTGATAGGACTTCTTTGAGTCTTCTTTTTAGTTCTTCCGTGAAGAGGTGTGATCCCTTCGGTGAGGATGAACTTATTGCTAGCTTCTCTGTTGGACTCCATCATTTAATCTTGATAGTTTTGCTTAAGTATTCAATCTTTTTTATTTCATGAATATTGAAGGACAAATAGATAATATATGAATTTTTTTTAGCGATAAAAAATTTACACTATTTTACATTTTTCGCTAGTGTAGAAATATTCTGTTCGACCTAGAACTTTTCAAATTTCTTTTGAAACTGGGTTGATAAAAACTGGGTTGATAATAACTATTTATTTCCTCCAAACTAGCTCCACCAGTAGTAGAACCATCAGGGAATCACAATAGTCTTTATCTTCTCCGAATATTTGATGAATCAAGAGTGAGTGTTAGGCCTAACAAATATAAAGTTATACCAGGCCACTTTATAATCATTCCAATTATAGGTCTGAGGTTAGTAATTTCTCGATAGAGGAATGGGTGTCTGTAGGTAATCTAAATACCATACAAATGGGCTTAATATTCTTTTGATTGTAAACTTTGAATATTGAATACTATTAGGATCAGTTATATCTGCTAACTTATGCTCAATTTGTAATGAATCAGTATATGTTAATATGAACTCATAATACCCTCAAGTCTTGAGGGGATCATCTATCTCCACAATGTCCCAAATTGTATAACAAGGTTTTAACAACTCTATTACTCGAAAACCTTCATACTTTTTCTCAAGTGCCATTATCGGCAGTACCTGCAAATCTACTAGGTCAAATTACTTTTTATCAGGAATACTCTATTCCTCTTTCTTTTGCGGAGTAGCTCGGGATACTACTTGTGAATATGTCTCTAGTGATTTCATCGCATAACTATCTTTGGTTTGAATAACAATGTTTATATTGGCTGAGGAGTATTCTTTTATAAATATTTTTTAAGAGGTTGCATCCTAGGTAAACTTGTAATAGATTCTCTTGACAGTAGCGGAACAATAGTCTTTGGTAGGGATGGAAATTTTGCCAAGACAGCAAACCTATTTTTTGTCTTTTCATCTTCTTCATTGAAGGGTCTTTTAATTTTTTCTTCTAGTAAAAAAGGATGGAATGAAGGCCTCAACCTCGATCCTAGTGTTCCAGTTCTCATAATTTTCCCTATAGAAATATTTTTGTCAAAATTTTTGTGAGAGAATTTCACCCTTTATAAAATCAAATTGTTGAAATTTTTTTGTAAAACAATTTTGTCTGTTTTTAAAGAATTTAGAAATTTCATGATACTATATTATTTTCTTTTAATAGTGGATTAGTTTTTCTCTAATCCCCATTGGACTGAATTTACTCTAAAAATAGTTTGATCTTTTATAAAATAACTTTCTTCTTTTGATACATTGTTTGGATAGGGGAAAATAATCCTTTTTTCCAAAGTAGTGGTGTGGATTTCATCTAGCTCGGCGATATAAGGTTTTATTTGAGTTGTAAAAGGAAGACCTATTATTATATCTTTATTTATATCTCTAGTTATTACAAAATCATAAATAAAACAAAATCTATCAATGCAAATATGGGCATTGGGGATTCTATAATTTATTTTTAATTTTTTCCCTGTTTTGGAGAATAAGCGTGTATGTATTATCTCAAAGGTTCCTAACTAATTCTTTTTTGTCCCAAGAATGTCAAGTATTATCTTCTAAATTGAATGATGTTTATTTCGTGAGGAATTTTCAAGATTTTCAATTTTTGTCATGTGAGAAATTCAATAAGCTTTCCATCGATATAAAATTCGCCTAAATTCGATAGTCGGGTAAAAAGTTATTACTATTTCAAGTTCCTATAATAAAAAAATGCCATATTAGTCAGTGGTACGCCGTGCCACAGGAGAAAATGGAAATTTTCAAATTGGTCCACGATAGTGGCGCGTCATGCCAAGCTTCCAGGTAGCAAATGAAGTGGCAACACAATGGCTCCGCGTCGCGTCATCCCCCAATTTCCTATTTGTCAAATTCCAGTAACACGGCGTGCTAGCGCCCATTACGTCAGGGGTCCAATTCGGGAAAATTTTCACTAAAAATTAAAAGACGCATCCAGGGTTAAAAGGGTCTATTTTCCACCACTATTTAAACCCTTTAACATGATATTCAGCTATTTGGAACCTAAAATATACTAGTCTCTGTCAATTTTGTCTCAAGAAAAAGCTAGGGTTTGTATTAGGGATTTAATTTCAAGAAAGCCTCCCTGTCAATCTTCGCTAAATCAAGAACTAATGTATGCGTTGTGTTGATTTATTAATTCCTTTCATCTATAAAGCTCAAGAACCCTATTTTAGATTATGAATCATGATATTTATGTTGTGGGTTGGTTGTAATCATGTTTATCTTGTTATATGATTCTCAAGTTGGTATATTTATGTGTTTTTTTTTATGAAACTACATTAGTAAGTAAGTGAAATCCATACATTGAATTATTTATAATGTGCCAATTTAATGATTAGGCCTATGCCCTAAGGGTGCATGCAAGGTGTTTGATAAAATACCTAGGAGGATAGAAATTATGTACTATAGCTTAATTGTGATCCAAAATGACTTCCATGCTATTCTTATGTATTTAAATTATTTGTCGGATTGCTCATGAGTTAGCCATATGAAATTATGCAATTTATACATGATATCTTATTCACGTACCAAGATATGACAATCAAATTCCCAGGAAATATCTTTAATTATTGTATTATGAAATGTTGATGTTTGTCATGTATTCAAGAATGTCATGCCTTGTTAGTTTCCTTTCATTGAGTCCTGCGAATACTTGTACCCGAAAAATAAATTTGTGTGCCTAGAGTCCATGTTATTTTTTCACGATATCCTCAGTCAAGACATGATCCATATAACTCAGTCAGTTATGTAACTCAGGAAAGCTCAGTAATATAGTAATCTCAATATTATTCCATCAGTCAACGGAATTCAGTTAATTCAATCCAGTTTAGTCTAGTAATCTATGTTCAGTGTCTATTTAGATAGGAGTAGGAATTAGCACCGAGTGAACCCAAGGATGGGAACTCACCTGTTCTATGAGGGTGTGATTCTTATAAGCAATCCTTGTATTCCTGAACTACGTAGCCAATGTAGGTTAAGATATCACAGCCTGCTATATGAGGGTAGATGAGGTGGCTTAACCTATTATATGAGGGTTCCCATCTTTCTTACTAGAGGTACCTATTATATGAGGGTTACTCACAGATTGTCCTTACCAGTGGCGCGGTATTGACACCCTTCCAATTAGGGTTATAGAGTGGACCCCAACTCCGCCATAATGGCATATTAAGTGTATGTCGGTTAGATAACTACTTCCTACAGTTTCAGCTACAGAATCAGGACTATTAGATACAGTCATTCAGTCTCAATAATAGAGCTCAGATTGTTCTACAGAATTTAGGACTGTCAGATACAGTCAACTTAGAATAGTATAGAACTCAGCTAGTTCCATCAGATTCAGGACTGTCAGATACAGTCGCTCATGTTATCAGTTATATCAGTCATCAGAACTCAGTTATCAGTCGTGTTAGTTATTAGTAAATTCATGTTATCAAGATCTTAGATATAGTTACTATGTATTTATGCATGTATTGTCACGTTCAAATTAGTCAGTTAGTCAGTATTTTCCATGCATATGAACCCCATGCATTCATCCTACCTCACATGCATACCAGTACATTCAAAGTACTGACATATTTACGCTATGGTTTCTTATACCATAGGTTCAGAGAGATGAGCTCCAAAGAATCTGTAGCATCCCCATCTCTGCAGTTAGAGTAGTAGTGAGTCCTCATATATAGAGGACATTATCATTATTTTATCATCTCATTAATTAATTTATTAATTGGAGTTAGATAGGGATATGTCCAATCAACTCTCTATTCAGGCAGTTTAGTTAGTTAGAGGTTTTTCAGACTATCATGTTCAGAAGTTATTTCAGTGTTTTGGGTATTTCATACCCCATCCATATGTTATCATTTATTAGTTATGTTAAAGATTTGAAACTTATGGCCTTTCAGCTCATGTTTCCATATTTATATAGTATATCATGCAGTATTCAAGTACATATATCAGTCATGGGTTAGCTTGTCGTCCAACGAGGTCATGAGCATCGTGTAGCATTTCGGGTACCAGATTTGGGGCTTTACAGTGTAGTACCTTTCTCTAGGTACTCTATTGGAATTAATCCTTCTATAATGCAGTTTTCATCAGCACCTATATCAAATAATCCAGTGTTATAAATTTTATAATCTTTATTGATAACTATAGTAATTGGTATATGGTAACTTTGTGATTGAACTATAGTAATTTTATTAACTCTTGATTTGTTTATAGGAATTTTTTCTAGAGATTCTATTCCTAGAGACTCTATTTCTTTGTTGTCTCTTTTTACACATGATGTTTCAGCAGGCTCAAACTGATGTGATTTGGGGTCTTGGTTAGGCATTAAATCCTTTAATATTTTATTAGCAAGTGATTATATTTCTACATCGTTAAGTCTTTGCTTAACTTGTCTAAGTTCTTCCTTTAACTATACTAATTCTGTGTAAAGATCTTGTATTGTTGCTTGTATTGTTGTTTTAGACTTATATTAAAGGAAAGGCTAATATGGATAGGCTAATATTATCTAATTTAAAACGTGAGGAAGTAAAAATTATATTAAAGAATATTTAGATAGATTAGCCTATCCATAAATCACAGATGAGAGATATAATTATAGGATAAATTTCCTATCCATAATTTGTCTAAATATTTAAAGTCAGGTTCAAATATTACATCTGACCTAATCATGCATAGGGAATTAGTAATTACTGCACTCAAAAATAATTATTGTAGAAGTATCATCTAAAGTAGCTAACATAGAAAGTGATTTACAGAATAGGAATATTCCAAAAGAAATTTTTAATAGAGTCTATAAAACTGGACACTTTGTTTTTGTAAAAAATTATCATATTAAAACCTTGGAATCTACGATTGCAAGTAATAAAAATATTGAGTATATTAAATTATTAGCAGCTGAAGGTATTAATAGATATAGAAAAAATTACAAGACAAAATGCTACCTCGAAGTTGAACCATAATTCCTTAAATCACTCACAAATGCTTGTCTTTCTTTCACAATCCCAAAATACTATCACACTATCAAAATTCTAATATACTTATAAATATGAGAATAATGATACCTATATTGCAGGATCATTTTTCGGGTCTAAAAATGACACTAAAACCCCAAATGAGTCCCACTTATGGAAATTACATTTTTGAGATCAACCCAACATTCATACATGATAAAGGAATCATAACCCTTATAAAATGATTAAAACCAAGCTAATTTGTGGCCTAAATCAAGCGCACAAGTTATTTAGTGTTTTGGATCAAGAACCAAGAATTTCACCAATAAAGGGATTTAATCTTATCTTTAATCTAAAGATATTCGCAATAATAGATGTTAATGAAGCTCCAAAGTCACCTCCAAGAATCAATTTAAATATATCTCACCCTTTTAGTGTTCTTAGCTTTCAAGAGTGAGTAAAAAATGGCCAAAATACAGAATAAGGTGCCTTTTTATACCCATACCAGGTATCCAGGTGTTGCTATCATAGTTCCATGTGTGAGATCATAATTCCTAGTATTATAAAGACATACTGAGATCACAATACCTCTTTCTTAGAACGTAGTACCCTCTGCAGCACCTGAAAACCAGTTGCAACTTGAAAACTTTTCTAAGTTTCCACTAAAGGCTCAGGATTTATTTGAATACAATTTATGCAAATGAACTATGTAACCACACTAAATTAAATATTTTAGATGTTATGGAAAAGTCGTATTTTCCATTTGAGGTCATTTTGATCAAAAGTGGGTCCCATACCCATATTTTCACTATTACAACTTTCTGACCAATAGGTCGAAATGAGCTTGGGTGCATAGGGACCTAGCCTAAAATCAATGTTTTGGAGATGCTGCCGTAGTCAAAATTTACATATGAGATTATTTTACTAATGTTTTTATCTGGTGGCCATTTTGAACTACCGTAGACTTTTCAATAGGGAATTGGCTCTAAAAACAAAATGAACTGCCCGATAATTGAACTATCATTCCCAATAAGCAATGAGTGACTTGGGTAGCTAAGGGAAAAATTTAATTGAAAATGTAAGTGAAAATAGAAAAATAATTTGGAGGGTCATTACATGAGCCAACTGCCCCAACTGTGTCTCTAAATATTTGTGGGCAAGTTAATAAGTTTTGATTATTGCAGCGATTTTTTCTTAATTAGCAGGATCTTTTTCAATGTTTCTTCAATATGACTAGTTTGGATGTTTGGTTGTTGTTGAAACTACGGAGTCTAAACCTAATTTTTTCCTATGAATTATTAGGATGGCTCTGCCACTTGTGATTGTAGGCATTACTATTATTTCCTTTTTGTGCATTTCCCACAATATGTATTGACTCCAGATTCTCTCTATAGAAGTCTATAGACTGGCAACTAATAATACAAATCCCACACCATGATGGAGTTTTTTGGAATATATTTACCTGATATTGAGTTTTTTTTACACTAAATTTATTGAAATACCACATCATTTGATTTTACAAAGCTCACAGTTGAGCGATCAAAGCTGTGATACCATCCACCTCAATCATACCTGTAGGATTTTTCACCAAACTTCTAGAAATATCCCCATGTCAATTAGGATTACATTATGAAATTTGATTTAGGAGAGTACAAAGTTCATCACAAGTTTTCTCCAAATCTTGACCACTTGCATCTGAATCTAGAAAAAATTTTGTATTGTGGTTAAGAGCTTCAACAAAAGTAAGAGCTAATACCTCCTTGGCCTATTAAGAGCTAATACCTCCTTGGCCTATTGGTGATGTGGATAGTATCTAAGAAGAGATTTGAACCTTTTCCAAGCATGATATAAGTTCTCATCTTTCTTCTTCTTAAGACTTAGGATCTCACTGCATAGCCTTACAATATTATTGTATGGGAAGAATTGAATGAGGAACTTCTTTGTCAGATCATCCTATGTAGTGATGGAGGTTGAAGGTTCTTCCTTCAACCACTTCTTTTCTTCCCCCAAAAGTTAGAAGGGGAAGAGTGTAAAACTCACGTAGTCAGTGAGGATATAGGAGTCACCGATCTCTATGAAATTATATAAATTAACCTGTTGATCCTTATGTGACAGGCCTATGAATTGGCCATAACTGTGCAACAATTTCACCATATTTTGTTTAAGCTTAAATACACCTCCAGGCTTTGGTCTATAGATAACAGAGTTAACATTTGTTTCCAGTAGGATTTCCACTTTATGTACTGTCCTGGGGCTAGTGGATCTTTACCCATTAGTGAAGGAATAGCTTCTTCCCAATGAATTTGAGGTATCCGATAGAGAAGTATTGCTTCTCTACTCAACTGATATAAGCATGGCTCAGGTTTTATAATATGGGTCAACCAAATCCCTTTTTCTTGCTAGCTAACTTAAGTTTCAAACCTATACCTAAAAATTCAGAAGCTAAGATCAACTTGTTAGTACGTAAGACATGAAATAGCAAAACTAAAACTAAGATAGTTTCCAATTTTCAAGTCTCCGACAACAACACTAAAAGCTTGTTGCATCTTAGCGCATGTGCAAGTATACATGGTCCCCCAAGTAGTAAAGTGGTATTTAAAAGCCTAGTATCAATCCCACAAGGAATTGTGCTTAGCAATTATCTAATTTAGTATTACCACAATAATTAAACAAGGGCAAGAGTAACCAATAACATTTGGTTTGAAAACATAAATTAATTATAAAAAATACAGTAATATAAAGTTCTTGAACAATAATGGGGACACCTCCTAGTTCAAGGAAATATGAACAATCTTACTTATCTATGTAATTTTGTTTGTTTAGTTAATTATCTTGATTGTTGATTCATGAGGGTGATAAAATAATTAAATAATGGTCATCTTCTAACCTTTTATCTAACTTAGACCCAAAACTACATTAGTGAGAGGGAATACAAGAGCTAAGTTAAATGCATATATATTCCATCTTGTATATGAACCAAGTGGGGTGATTAGGTATATTCATATCCTAAATGTAAATCTTAACTTCAATCCCTTTCCATACAAGATCCCACTCTAAATATCAAATATTATAATCTATTATTCCTCCTTCCAGGCGCACAATAGAAATGTTGACTAATATTAAGGGTCGTCCTCAACACTAGAAAAGGGTGTTCAGTGGATTTACAACAAATCACAACATTGAAATTCTGGTATAAAAACAATAAGTACACTAAAGGAAATATTAAGAACCATAAAAGAATCCTCCTCTAATGTATTTGAAGCCCGAAGGTGTGTGCAATAACATTGGAATGTCCTATTTAAAGTTGGAACCATGACCATGTATTTTAACCATTACATGAAACACTAATGAATTGGTGTGATAAAGTTTTGGCATGCCCTTATCGTGGATGCTCACTGTAATTTTTCACTTTCGTGTATGCCCAAGGGCATGCTATACCATAGTGCTCACAAATTCCAAATTTTATCTGTATTTATTCCATCGATTTGGGTTTGAATTTCACACTTTCTGGTTGTCTTTTCACTTAAAATTCAAATTTTGTATCCAACCAACATTTATATTAACCTCCCACAAGGCTTTCTATATCACCAGACACCACAAATTAGTTCTTAAACATAATAGAATCCAATAGTATAAACTAGAACAACACATAGCCCAAAATAGTAACACTTGTTTTCTTGTCTAAACTCTGAGTGATCGTTCTTATTTGAAATATGTTTTAAACATACCTGAACATCACAAACAGTTAATTTAACACTTAGATTCCCATTTATATGAATATCCACTCATTAGAGCATAAGAAGTCCTCAAAACTAGGCTAAATACACAAAGATTATGACATTTAGGTGCATAAATCTAACTAAGATCATCTTTTTCCAATTAACCAAACTATTTCAATTCCACATTATAGAATATATCCATCAAAGCATAAGAAATTGAAGGAATAATTTTAAGATCATTTAGATAAGGGTTTTATTAGGCTTAGTATCCCTTCAAGTTATGCTTCAATTCTTTTTCAGTGTAAAAAAGGTGCTTCTCTCAAAATATGCATTGACTACTTTTAGGTGAACAAGGTCATAATCAAGAATAAGTATTCCATTCCTAGAATTGATGACTTCCTTGACGAGCTTTAGGGTTCCAACTTCTTTTATATGATAGAACTCATGTTTAGCTATCATCAGCTCATAGTTAAAGAATGTGGCATTTTGAAGACAACATTTATATCTCAGTATGGTCACTTTAAATTTGTTGTTATGTTTATTGGAATAAGAAATGATCCTACAAATTTTATGTACTTGATGATGTTACGATCTCAAAATTAGTTTGTAAAATAATATTGTTTAGGTTCAAAATCAGGAATCATTATATGTCAATAATTGGGTATCAAAAAGATTGAATTTCTATGATTTATTTCACATAGATGATGCTCATGGGGATGAGATTGTGCCACATGGACCATATAGTTATATTTTCACATCATAGAGGAGAGACAAGACTTAACTATAATCTGGTAATTTCTTCACATTGTCCTTATGCT
>NW_025834406.1:1253938-1263981 GCF_002878395.1 Capsicum annuum
GCTTTATAAGTTCTTTTAAGAAGGTCACATTTGATAGGTATCGGGTACCTAATACATTTTAACAGTTTGTTAAGAGGCTTATTATTGATAACTAGTCTTGGGGTACCTCGTTCTTTTTCAGCATTATTATAGACATAAAAGGCTGAACAACTCCAAGACAATTTAGAAGGTCTAATAATTTTTTTATCTAATAAATAATTAAATTCCTTTTTATAGTTTTCCATTAGTTCATGGTTTATTTGAATGGGTATTATGTTGGAATTGTCCTATCATCAAATTCCTCAATATAGGATAATTCAAGAATATGCCTTTTTCATTCACAAAAGGCATTAGGAAAATTCGAGCAAACCTCTCGCTCTATGATTTCTTGTAATTTTTAATCTTTGCTTCTACTTTCGGGGATTTTAAATAGGATTCATTTTTTTTATGTTTTATTTCATCTTTTAAATAATTTATCTATTGTGAAATTAATTTGATTTTAAAAACCATTTTATTTTTACAAGATCACTTTCTACTTTTGATGAACTATTTAGATAAGGGATAATAATTTTTTTTCTAAAATGGTGGTTTTGATGCGACTCATTTAGCAGTTTCAAGTTTTATTTGATTTATAAATGGTAAACGTAAAATCATTTCTTTATTTATATCATTGGTTATTACAAAGTCATTTATGAAACAAATTCCATCATTGCAGATATGTACATTGTGAAGTTTATAATTTATTTTTAATCTTTCTCCTGTTGTAGAGAATAATTTTTTTGTACCCTTTTCCAGATATTTAATGGGGATTATTCCTTCAATGATGCAATTTTGATTAACTGTTGTATCTAATAATGCCATTTTGTGAATTGTGTAATATTTATTTATAACTAATGTAATGGGTATATGGTAACTTTGTTCTTTATCTTTTGTAGTTTTGTCAAGTTTTGATTGATTTTTTAAAGACTTAATATCTAATTTTATTTTTATATTTCTCACAGTTGACATGAATCTGGTTTTTTATTAGATGTTAAGTTGTTAGCAAGTGATTCATTGCTAAATTCCTGCTTAACTTTTTGTCTTTCTTTTTAAAGTATTGTAATTCGGTTTGAAGATCTTATATAGTTGTTTTTGAATTTTGTTCTTTGAATTTATTTGACATATCTTTTGTATTAGAGGGTTCAATATCATGAACATTATCAGAACAGTTAGTTAAACTCAGAATAGTTTAGTGTTTAAGTGTTATTTAGTTGGGAGTAGGATTTAGCACCGAGCGAGTGTAGGGATAGAGACATCCCCTTCAGATAGGCAGAGTCGCTAGTAGCAGTTTCTATACTCCAGGACTACGTATCTAGAATAGGATATGAGTAGTCACCTATTAGATTAGGCTTGACTATCTCGCAGGGATTATCCATCAGTTTAGGCATAACACCCTTAGTCCTTTGGATGTGATATCAGTTTAGTGGATCCACACAGCCAGCATTAGTACCCATGGCAAAATATTAATACCCTTCTAACTAGGGTTATAGGTTGGACCCCGATTAGCTCAAATTAGGGAATGTCGGTTAGATGATACCTCTCACAGTTTCAGATATATACTCAGTTAAAGTTTCAGTTCAGTTCTTCATTCTTAGTATTGTTTGACCGAAGCATACAAATTTCATTTAATTTTAGTATTTCAGTTTCAAGATTTTACTCAGTTCATGTCATATGATAGGTCACACATCTCAGTGTCAAATATTTTCATGCATTTTTAGTATTTTACAGACTTTCATACATGTTCAGTATCTACAAATTTTATGCTATCTATTCTATTTTCCATGCGTTATATGTATATTCAGATAGATTATTATTCTTATTCATGAAACCTTAAATGCTAGCCTACTTTATTTTGCATACCAGTACATTCAAAGAACTGATCGCATACCTTTCTTTTGCTTTATGATGTCTCATATCATAGGTGTTGATGCTTAGTTCCCGGATCACACTTAGTCCCTTAGATTCTCAGCAGTACAGTAGTAATGGTGAGATCTCATCACCCTAGGATAGGCTATCTTCTTTCATGTCTTTATTTCAGTAGTCAGTGGAGTTAGTTGGGTGCTTGTCCCATCAAATCTTAGTCAGTCAGTCTTAGAGGTTTTTCAGACTTAATAGTCAGCTAGTTGTTCAAATTATCAGTACTTAATCATATTAAGACAGTCATTTTCCTAGATTTATATTTCAGTTTGAATTCTAATATTTAAAACCTTATGGCACTTAGTTATTCTTCTGCAATTCATGATTATATCATCCAGTGCTCATTGTAGGTACTAGCTAATAGGTAAGCTTGTGGTTCCTCGAGTCTGTAAGAACCGTGTAATGACAAGGGGGTAGTCTTAGGTTATTACAAACTTGCTATCAGAGCCTAAGGTTTAAAGTGTCCTTGGAAGTCTGAAATCCTCATCGAGTAGAGTCTTGTGCATGGGTGTGTAGTGTGCCACACTTATGGATGAGAGGCTACAAGGCATTTAGGAAAAAATGTTTTCCTTCTTTTAGTATTCATGTCGTGCGAGTGAGCATGAGCTAAAGTTAAACTCTCTGTCTAATCCATTTCCTCTTTTCATTTATAGAACATACCTCCCAAGAAGAATGAAAGAAGGACAAGAACTTAGACAACCCCTCAGCCTGTGTAGGCAGATCCCCTAGACAATTATGTCTCTCAATCAAACTTTAGGGCTGCATTAACTACTCTAGCAAACTCCATGGTAGAATAAAATAAATGGCCAGCCATTGTTCCGACCAACCCAGTGGCCAATACTGCTGCAACCAGAATTCTAGATTTCACCTGGATGAATCCTCTTTATTTCATGGGATCCAAGTCTGAAGATGATCCACAAGAATTCTTAGATATGGTTCAGAAGGTCATGGATGCTATAGGGGTGACGTCTAGTCAGATTGTTGGGTTGGCTACGTATCAATTGCAGGATGTAGCCCATACTTAGTTTAAGTAGTGGAAAGTTAATAGAGGTATTGATGTAGGCCCTATAGAATGGGAAGATTTTACCATGGTTTTCTAGGATAGATTCTTTCCATTAGAGTTGAGGGAGGTCAAAGTGTTAGAATTTAATAATTTGAGGCAAAGAACCTTGAGTGTGAGGGTGTATTCTCTAAAGTTTTCTTAGTTAGCAAGATATGCTCCTCATATGGTGGCTGATAGTAGGTCATAGGTGAGTAAGTTCGTGTCTGGCATATCTTATTGTATGGTCAAGGAGTGTAGGACCGCAATACTGATTAGTGAGATGGACTTGTCTAGACAGATGGTTTGTGCTCAATAGATTAAGGAGCAAAAGATTAAGGAGAGGGAGAGAGGAAATAAGAGAGCTAGGATAGGTAGTTTTAATTTTAATCAGCCAAAGTCAGAAGGTGGTAAACGTCCTTAGTTTTGCCAGAGGTCTTCAGCCCAGTACCTTCTTCAGCCAGTACCCCAGTACCTAAATTCAAAAATGATAATAGGGATAGGGCACCAGGCTCTAAGTCCCAGGTCTGTGTTAGCAGTGCCCGTTCCAATCCTTTATGTCAGAAATGTGGCAAACACTATTACGCTGAGTGTAGAGCAGGTAGTGATTTGTTTTTTAGGTGTGGCAAGCCAGGCCATCAAATTTGAAAGTGTCTAGTAGTTTCTTAGAAAGGTAGGGATGCGCGCCAATAGGGCTTATCCCATCAATCGTCAGTTCCATCCGACCGTCCAACTCACAGGGTGCCAGTTCTAGTGCTACAAGTGGTCAGCGTCCGAATAGATTATATGCTCTTCAGTCCCACCAAGATTAGGAAAATTCTCCTGATGTAGTTACTGGTATGTTTCAGGTCTTTCACTTACATGTTTATGCTTTACTAGACCCTGGAACTTCTTTTTATTCTGTAACTCCATATATAGCTATCAAATTTGGAGTCAGTCCTGAAACTCTAGCAGATCCCTTTTTCAGTGTCTACCCTTATAGGTGTTTCCATTATAGCCAGACTGGTATATAGGAATTGTCCAGTCATAATAACTTAGAAAGTTACCTCAGTTGATCCCGTGGAGTTAGAGATAAAGGATTTTGAGGTTATTCTCAGCATGGATTGGCTCCACTCATGCTATGCCTCAGTTGATTGTAGAAATAAAATAGTTCATTTTTAGATTCCAAATGAACCAGCCCTTGAATGGATGTGTAGAACCATAGGTCTTAGGGGTTAGTTAATTTTGTATCTTAGAGCCAGAAACATGAAATCGAAGGGGTGTATTTACCATCTCGTGCGAGTCAAAGACTCTAACTCAGAAACTCCTACCCTTGAGTCAGTCCTAGTATTAAATGTATTCTCAGATGTGTTTTTTGAAGATCTTCCCGGAGTTCCTCCCGAAAGGGAAACCTACTGCACAGTAGACCTTCTCCTAGGTACTCAGCCTATATCTATTCTACCATACAGAATGGTTCCAACTAAACTCAAAGAATAGTCAAAGGATCTCTAAGATAAGGGATTCATCAGACCCAATGTATCCCCGTTAGGCGTACCTATTCTATTCGTGCGTAAGAAAGATGGTACTCTCAGAATATGCGTAGAATACCTTCAGTTAAACAAGATCACAATCAAGAATTAATATCCACTTCCTAGAATCTATGACTTGTTTGACCAACTTCAGGGTGCCAATTACTTTTCCAAGGTAGACCTCAGATCAGGCTATCATCAGCTTAGAGTCAAATAATGTGATATTCTGAAAATAGCTTTCCAAACTTGATATGGTCACTTTAAATTTCTATTCATGTCCTTTCGTGTTACAAATGCTCCAGCAACCTTCATGGACTTGATGAGCAGAAGTTCAAGCAGTACTTGTACATGTTCATCATAGTCTTCATTGATGACATTCTTATCTATTCTTGTAGGAAAAATGAGCATGCAGACCACCTCAGAGTAGTGCTTCAGACTTTTAGAACCCATCAATTATTTGCTAAATTCAGTAAGTGTGAATTCTGGCTAAGATTAGTAGCTTTATTTGGCCATATTATTTTTGTTGATGACATTAGAGTTGATCTTCAAAAGACCGAGGCGATGAAAAACTGTTCGACTCATAATCTTGAGCTAGCAGCAGTAGTATTCACCTTAAATATTTGGAGGCATTTCTTGTATGGGGTGCATGTAGATATGTTCATAGATCACAAAAGCCATCAGTATGTGTTCTCTTAGAAAGATTTGAATTTGTGTCAGAGAAGATGGTTAGAGTTATTGAAGGATAATGACATGAGCATTTTATATCATCTGGGCAAGGCCAATGTAGTTACTGATGCTCTTAGTAGAATGTCTCTGTGCGTACCTCATGATAAGGATGGAAAGAAGAAGTTAGGAAGTTTATCAGCTTGTCCGACTAGGCATCCGTTTAATCGATTCAGTAAAAGGTAGTGTATGGGTGCAGAGTAGCTCAGAGTCATCTTTCGTTTTTGAGTTGAAGGAAAAGCAAGATAGAGGTCCCAGTCTAGTTAAGTTGAAAGATTCAGTCATAGATCAGAAAGTGGAGGTTTTTTCCCAAGAGGGAGATGGTTTTTTGTATTGTCATGGTACATTATGTGTGCCTGGTGTAGATGAGTAGAGGTATTGAATTCTTGTAGAAGTGCATGGTGCGCATTACTCTATACTTCCAGGTGCCACTAAGATGTACCACGATTTGCGGGAGATCTATTAGTGGAGTGGGATAAAGAGATATATTGTATAGTTTATAGCTAAGTGCTCTACATACGAGCAAGTTAAGATTGAGCACTAGAAGCCTAGTGGGTCCATGCAGGAGTTCAGTAGTCGGATATGGAAATAGGAGAAAGTAAACATAGACTTAGTGACAGGTTTGCCTTGTACCCATCGTCAGCATGACTCTATTTGGGTTATCATAGATAGGATGACCAAATCAGCTTATTTCTTGCCAGTTCATATCCCTTACTTAGCTGAGGAATATGCCAATATCTATCTCAAGGAGTGGTTACATTGCACGGTGTTCCCTTATCTATTATCTTAGATAGAGGTACCTAGTTTACCTTTCATTTCTGGAAAGCATTTCAAAAAAGTGTTTGTACCTCAGACCACCTCAAAACAACCTTCTATGCTCATACATATGGTCAAGTAGAAAGGATTATTTAGACTCCTGAGGATATGCTGAGAGCATGCGTTGTTGATTTTAAAGGTAGTTGGGATGACCATTTGCCTTTAATTGAATTCTCATACAATAACAACTATCATTCTAGTATCTGTATGGCTACATTTAATGCTCTCTATGGTAGGAGATGTACATCTCTAATTGGTTGGATTGAAGTAGGTGAGGCTATAGTAGTGGGGCCTGACTTAGTGTTTGATGCTTTGGAAAAGGTTCAGTTGACTAGAGAAAGACTTAAGGCTACCTAGAGCTAACAGAAATCGTATGCAGATGTGAGAAGAAAGGTTCTTGAGTTTGAGGTTGGTGATCTTATGTTCTTGAAAATGTCTCCCATGAAGGGAGTAAAGAGATTAAGAAAGAAAGGGAAACCCAATCCTCGATATGTTGGTCCCTTCATAATTCTTAGTCATTTTAGGAAGGTAGCTTACTAGCTAGAGTTGTCTTCAGATTAAGCCTTAGTAAACCCAATGTTCCATGTCTCATTGTTGAAAAAGTGTATTGGTGATACAGCTGTAGTTGTTCCTTTAGAATGTTTAGATATTTAGAACAGTCTTTCCTTTAAGGATGTTCAAGTCGAAATTCTTGATCATCAAGTTTGTAGACTAAGGAGCAAAGAAGTTCCACTAGTCAAAGTTCTTTGGCGGAATCAGTCCATTGAGGGAGCCACTTGGGAAATAGAAGTAGATATTTGCACCAAGTACCCTCATCTTTTCTCCGCAATTCCAAATTCAGTAAGAGGTACCAAAATCTTCTTTAAGGTTTTTCTCTAGCATGCTCAGCTTGAGTTGCACATCATGTTCATGTCAGTCAGGCATTCATGAATAAGTTTAGTCATGCATTCCGTGCATCAGACATACATATTTAGTATGTAAGCTCAGTCTATCAACTTAACCAATTTTATTAAGGGACGAATGATCCCAAGGGGGAGATATTGTAACACCCCGTATTTCCTTAGCATAATCTAAGTCCCAGTGCATAAGTATTCATATATAAAATTTCTCAAATGCTCATTATTTTTTCAGTTTATAGCTTACCATTACGTAGGAAATTCAATTAGCTTTTCAACGATATAAAATTTTCCCAAATCCAGTAATTGAGTAAGAAGTTATGGAGATTTTAAGTTTCAGTTACTAAGCACCATCATTTTAACACTCTGTGCATCACGTAGGATCCCCAAATGACAATTGTAAATTTCTAGTGTGACTCCGCGATCATGGTGTATTGCGGAGCAGGCCAAATTCCCATTTGTCAATTTCTAGTGGGTTTTCGAGATTCTGGCGCATCGCAGAGGTGGCTAAAATGGCATCCGAAGCTTTACCGCGATGGCACAACGTCGCGACGGTTGTCCAGGTTCCAGTTGTCCGTTTTCTAGTGACTTGGCATGATAGTGGTGTGTCTCTCCAAGGCCAAAAATTGGGTTTTTCAGTTTTCAGCTTCCATTTTTAAATTTGTCCAAGGGTAATTGGGTCTTCTTCCATGGCCCTAATTAACCTAAAACTCAAAATTTAACCCCTAAATACCCTAAGTAGTCATCATTATTCAATTATTCTTCAAAATTAAAGATCACCTTGTAAAGAACAAGAAACCCTATATCTCACATTCAAGGCAATTTCTCAAGAACTCTCCATCAATCCTTTCAAATTCATTAACCCAGGTATGTTAGATGTTCATCTATGGATTCCTTTCATCTATGGAGCTCAAGTAATATTTTATATTTTTAAGTTATTTGATTTTTAAATTATGATTTCATCCTTTCATCTCTATGAACTTTGTTTTAATACCATGTTTTAATGAAGTTATTGTTGTTATTTGATTCCTCAAGTTTTAGTGTTATTATTTATCGATTTAAATCATGACTTAGTGTTTACCATGATAATTTCATGTCAATTATGCCAGTCCTCTAGTAATTTTTATGATTATATAAAACCATGATCTATAAGTGTTTGATAAAATACCTACAAGAACAATTGATTTAAGAGTCTTCATGATATGCCCTTCAATGTTTTAGTGTCATAATACTACTATTGTTTTGCATCCTGGGGGTATTAAATACCCGAAACCATAGTTGTTTATTTTATGTTGTCTCAGTATCTTTAGAATGACTTTAGATTAATCTTGAGCATTATCAAAACTATAAGTTATACTCAGAATAGTTTAGTATTTCAGTGTCATTCAGTTGGGAGTTGGATTTAGTACCGAGCGAGTGTAGGGATGGAGACTTCCCCATCAGATAAGCAGAGTCATTAGTAGTAGTTCCTATACTCCAGAACTACATAGCCATCATAGGATATGAGTAGTCACCCATCAAATTAGGCTTAACTATCTCGCAGGGGTGGCCCATTGTTAAGGCTTGACACCCTTAGTCCTTTGGACATGATATCAATTTACTGGACCCACACAACCAATGTTAGCACCCGTGGCACTATATTAACACCCTTCCAACTGGGGTTACAGGTTGGACCCCGATTAGCTAAAATTAGTAAATGTCAGTTAAATGATACCTCCTACAGTCTCAAATATAGTCTCAGTTATTGTTCCAGTTTATTTCTTCAGTCTTGGTATTGTTTGACCGAAGCATATAGATTTCAGTTAATTTCAATATTTGAATTTACAGATTTTACTCAATTTATGTCATATTCTTGGTCATGCATTCTTAGTCTGTACAGATTTTTATGTATTTTTAGTATTTTACAGACTTTCATGCAGGTTCAGTATCTACAAATTTCATGCTCTCTATTCTATATTCCATGCTTTACATGTATATTCAGATAGATCATTACTCCTATTAATGAAACCTTGCATGTTATCCTACTTTATTTTGCTTACCAGTATATTCAAAGTACTGATCGTATACCTTTCTTTTATGCTATGATATCTCATATCATAGGTGCTGATGATCAGTTCTCAAATTGCACTTAGTCCCTTACATTCTCAGCAGTACAGTAGCAGTGGTGAGTCCTCATCACTCGAGGATAGGCTATTTTATTTCATGTCTTTATTTCAGTAGTCAGTGTAGTTAGTTGGGGTCTTGTCCCATCAACTCTCAGTCAGTTAGTCATAGAGGCTTTTCAGACATTACAATCAGTTAGTTGTTCAGTTTATCAGTACTTAATCAAAATTAGATAGTCGTTTTCCTAGATTTATATTTCTATTTGAATTCTGGTATTTAACACCTTATGGTACTTTGATTAATCTTCCGGAATTCATGATTATATTATCCAGTGCTCACAGCAGGTAACAACTCATAGGTTAGGTTGTGGTCCTTCGGGACTGTAAGCACCATGTAACGACTAGGAGTGGTCGCGGGTCGTTACAATACTAACAAGTAAGCATCATTTAGTGAAGAGCTCCTGGTAAGCATTTGATCCTTGAGGTCTTCAAACCTCCCACGAAACTCATCAATGATACCTATATTGCTTAATTTGTTAAATTCCACAACTATATATTCCAATAGTACTTTCCCAGAATGACTAATCAATTACGCCTTGAACCCGATCTAAGTCACTAATCCTCTGCTTAACAACAACGAGTGATAAACCACCTCAACCAAACCATTTAAATATAGATCAATAGGTTCTAGCTTCAATTAATCTATTATTTGATACTTAACAAACAACCTTTTTTATTTTGAATCCATACCTTAGGATCGTAACATTCAAAAGAGGGCAATCCCTATTCTTTAGAAAGAATAGTAGCTTATTAGAGTCGACTCCTATTGTCTTGATCTAGCACTGGAAGTAAATCACCTCCAATGATCTAACCAACTAGATCTCTTTCAAACGTAGCCAACCTATTTAGAATAAACTACAATGTTCCTAGAACTCCAATTTGAGTATTTTATGTCTACTACCAGTAATTCTATAGATTTATCAAAATCTCTTCATGTTAAGTTTATTATCAATTTCCTTTCTCC
>NW_025834407.1:0-1633 GCF_002878395.1 Capsicum annuum
TAGACTTTTTGTTTTTTTTTGATAATCGCATTGGAATGTCCGACTAATTTGAATATATGTGGCGTAGATTTCATTTATGAGAGAAGTGCTTTTTAATCTATTTTTTTCATACTCAAAACTCGAATTAGATTACTCTTATTTTAAATAAAGAAATTATATCCATTCCATCACAATCGACAAGATCACATATATTCGCCATAATTAGGATACACGTCAAGCACAACAATAGTGTTCTTTGTTGTTTGCTTGTTTTCTCCATTTGTGTATTAATTCCATTGGTCCAAAAATATATACATTTAGGGGTTATACAGTCGATGGATAAAGTTAAGCAAATATTAATAATGTAGGAACTAATTAGGCATACTGCTTAGTCATTTATGTATAAATTATTACATCTTCTATTATGTATAATACATAAAAAATTAATGCTTAACTTATAGTACATGTTTTATTCACGTGATATTATAAAATTATAACCAAATACCATACTTGCTATACTGAATTAAAAAGCTAGCAAATATGATATTACCTATCCTAATTTTTCGTAGTACATAATAATTCTCTTTCTAACCAATGACCAAACCATCCCTATAGTACCAAAAAAAGTGTTTATGTTTTTTGACAACGTAACAAGTAACATATCATGCTTTTCTACGTTACTAATCCACTTATTTTGGAAAGTTACGTTATCCTTTAGATGGTAATACAAAATTATATTATCAAAGTTTAAAAGTTAAAATCATTGGTCATGTTATGAAATATGAATTAAGAAAAACAAGAATAAATAGAGAGAAGAGAGGAGTCTTATTTATTTCTATGAGAAATCATAAGATTGATCCTTTCTTCTATCTATTTATTCTTGTTATTTTTAATTTATATTTCATAACACGCTATCAGCACGAGACTCCGTCAAACAAGGTGAGATTATAAATCTAAAGAATTTCAAGATTAGTAATTCCTTATGTTAGTTATCTTTTGCTACTAATAATATAAATATTGTTAGATTTGAGGAAAAATAATTGGATTGGAACCATTTATGTTTTAAATTTATTCCTCAAGAACAACATTATCTAAAGGGATGATAATATATTGGGTTTAAGTCCCATCAATTTATGTCTAAGATGCCTTTATATGGATAAGACGTTGAGATTAGATCTCAATGCACTATATTGATGATATTATGAGGACTAAGGCAAAATAATGGGTATTTGGTGAAACACATGTCCCATTAAATATGTTCCATTTCTTGAATTGAATGTGGTAGCAGTAAATCATATGTATGCCTCAATTTGCTTTTGTAGTAGCTATCATAATTTGATATACTTAAGGCATGATTATATTTCATTCCTAGGAATGGTGTAATAATTTGAAGATTGAATATCTCCAAGTTACTATGATAAGAAACACGTGAAAAGTTACCCAAGCATGATGAAGTCATATGTCGTAATAAGCTAAGAGTTTATTGTTTATTGATACGAAATTCAAGCAATAGTATGCCTGATGTTTACTAAAGAATTTTTGCACATGTAATGGTAACTTGGAGTTACTCATGCAAATCATTTAATCTATTGACATAAGTGATTTGCCATCATGAAGATGTGTATATTGAGTATTATACATATATTAAAGAAAT
>NW_025834408.1:0-1681 GCF_002878395.1 Capsicum annuum
ATCATAATATCCTCTGACCTTATCGGGTATCATCATATCATTATAATATTCTCTAGCCTTTTCGGGTATCATCATATTATCATAATATCTAAATTAATGTCAATAATAGAGTGAGAGCCCCACGAGGGCTAAATTAAAGTGTAAGCCTCACGAGGGCAAAAGTAAAGAACAAGCCCCATGAGGGCTAAAGTAAACAAACATAAATAGAAGAGAAAGGTAGAGTATACTCCCATAATTCACCGCTCATCATCAGTATCACATTATCAATAAGTGTACATACATAACATGAATAATATAACTTTCATTAGGTTTTACCAGAATCTATATTATCAATCTAGCATCTTCCTCCGTCCCATACCGAAGAAATGTGTATCTAGATATAATAGGTGCACAGGCTCAAGTCGTGGCTAAAAGAGTGTGTGTAAATCTCTGAGTTTGTTCCCCGAAGTAAAATTCGGGACTAAATCATTATAAAAGTGTAGAAAGGATTGAAATTCTTTACGACCGAATTAATTAGTAATATCAAATCATAGATCGGAACTTTTCTCGATCATGTCTTTAAAACATCATTATTAACCTCTTTTACTTATAAATTATTTATTAAAACTAGCATTTATTATTATGAAAAAATCCATTATTAAGGTAGAAAGTGGGCTTTAACCCTTAATTAGTGACAATAATGACAATATTATAATCTATTTGGAATCATATCAATCATCGATGCAATGATCATGAAAGTACCAAATCTATGCATGTCATCACCAATATTCATATAATGGAACCATGAGCACTAATATATCAATAAACTACAATTACATGGATAGATACTTCCCGGATGGTCAACTCATATCATAGCACGGCCTTAGGCCCAATAATGTGTTCGTAGCAATTAATATCATAATCATGACCTTTGGTCCATATACATATCTGAAACCCATATCAAAATCATATTCATACTTTATTTCATATTTATAAGTCGTAGCATATTTATGAGGCATATCATCTCTATAAGCTATAAAGCATATCTATAATCATCTCACATATAGGTGGCATAATACATCAATAAGCATCTCACATCTAGGAGTAATAATGCATCAATAAAGCATAACTCATAACTATGAAGAATATCATCTCTATAGGTCAATTATCATATCTAAGAGGAAATAAAATCTCTAAAGGCCCAATGTCATGGCCATACGCCATTAATTATAATTTGGAAAAATTTATCATAATTTACCAAGCCTCGAAGTAAACTTATTCTAAAGGCTTAATAGTCACAACTAGGTCTGACATCCATAAGTAAGTCCACAAGGGCTAACACAAGTCTTGACCTAAGGTGAGCTGGAAGAACCCACTTCTAATTCTCAATTTTTATATTTAGGAAATTTATACTCCCAAACTAGGCTAAGGTATATAGTTCAAATTATAGATGTAAAGTAAGCCATAAC
Organism: Capsicum annuum; assembly: GCF_002878395.1. Classification (NCBI taxonomy): domain Eukaryota; kingdom Viridiplantae; phylum Streptophyta; class Magnoliopsida; order Solanales; family Solanaceae; genus Capsicum; species Capsicum annuum. Next base: position 1,449 of record NW_025834408.1, read on the forward strand.
CAATCCTAACATAAGAACTTCGTCTAGAAACATGGGCATTTAAGTCAACTCTACTCAAATTACGATTTCAAAATCACTAGACTAGACTAACCAAGGTTAATCATACTAACCATGATTCTAAAACTTAAAACCATATTTTAAAACTTGCATCATATCATATCCATGCTACAAATTAGTTCAATCTAGGGAGAAGGCAATATTATTCAAAAAAGAGATATTAAGCATTCCAACTT
>NW_025834409.1:0-2562 GCF_002878395.1 Capsicum annuum
CAAATTAGGTGGTACGTACAACCTCTGGAGATGAGCTTTTGGGATCTTAGATAAGAGATAAAGTGACCTCTAGGTGCCACAGAATTTCCTGTCCACTCAATTGGTGACTCATTTGGGAAAGAAAAAGTAACCTTTCAGGTTCTGCAATCAGGCGTGGCATAACACGAATGTAGCCAGTCCATCCCAAGGATAGCATCAAAGCCTACCATATCAAGTTCTATAAGGTCTGCCACAGTATCCCAGCTAAGAATAGACACAACACAATTTTTATACACCCTTCTAGCAATAATAGAATAACCTACATGGGTGGAAACAGTGAAGGGTTCTACAATAACTTCGGGCTCAAACCCAAAATCAACAGCCACATAAGGGGTCATATAAGATAAGGTAGACCTAGGATCAAGCAATACATAAACATTACTGGAAAAGATTCATAACATACTGGTGATAACATCTGGTGAAGCTTCTGCCTCCTAGCAGTTAGTCAAAGTGTATAACCGGTTACAACCGCTCCTGACAGCTGAAGGGGAACCCTTAGGAGGAGGATCCGTAGAGGCGGCTTGGGACTTAGCACCCCCGTATTTCCTCTAGTAGAAGGGCAATCTCTTTGAAGGTGACCCACTTTGCCACAAGAATAACAATTTTTCCCCTCAAAATAACACTTCCTTGGGTGATTCTTTCTGCAAGTCTCATACCACGAATAAGTACGACGTTGCTAGGCCACATAGCCCTGTGACTGAGTAATTGGGGCTCTGGATCTATGGTGAGTCTGAAAACCCTGAGATTATCTATCTGCCGGTAGTCTGGGCGGTGGGGTGATGGCAGCAGACTGTGCATTACCCTAATTCTTTTTCTTCTACCATTTATTTCCCCACTTACTGCTTTGAGGCTGACTGTGACCCCGGTCGGCAGATCTGGCTCTTTTTGCCTTTCTTTCCTTCTCCCTAGATTCAGAAATCTTCTTTTTCTTCTCATCTACCTATTGCATGTGAACTGTAAACCTAGAAAAGTCTAACTCCTTATTCAGCATAGCTCCCAGACACTCAAGTACCAAATCATCTGAAAGGCCAGAACAAACTTCCTCATTTGGGCCCTCATACTACTCGTCATCTCAGGAGCATAATGGGCCAGCTGATTAAACTTTAGAGTATACTCCTGAACACTCATCTTACCCTACTTAAGATTCATGAATTCCTCTTCTTTATCTTCCCTCATCTCTAAAGGAAAGAATCAATCAAGAAAAGCTTTCACAAATTCTTCCCACCCTTTGCTTATTCCCACTCATTATACCATTGGTTCACTATATCCTTTAGCTGATAAGCCGCTAGCTCAACACCTTCTACCTGATCCACTTGCATCACTCTGAAAATCTTCTCCATTTTATCTAAGAACTCTTGCGGATTCTCTTCTACTTTAGTGCCAGTAAATTTAGGCGGGTTTATTCTTATGAACTGACACACCCTAGTAGCTTCAGATGTAATAGGTGCAGACCCAACATCTTCTAATCATTGGGCTTGATTAGCCACAAACTGTGTCAGCATATGAATAGATTGCTTGAATTCGGCATTCAAAATATCCCTCTGAGTAGTTGAGGGATGGTTAACATTGGTTCGTGGAGCCCTACGTGGGCTGGTTGGGACTGAAGGGTCTTCCAGGGTAGGGACAGGGTCTGGAGTAGGAGCTTTATTACGTGTCCTCATCCCATGAGTGGGACGGATTTTATCATTCTGAGCACTCTGATTAGTATTGCGACAAGAAGGCATGAATGTTATTTCTGTAAGAAAAACGATCACTGATTAGGAACAGACTTGACTCTGAAGCACGAACTAAATCGCAAGGAAGGGAAACATTTCCTAAACTCCTAGTAGCCTTCTTCTTATAAGTATGGCGCGCTACACACCCATAAACAAGACTCTACCCGATGCGATTTCGCAGACACCCTGGGACCATGAACCATGCTTTGATACCAAGTTTGTCACGACCCAAACCAGGACCCTAGCTGTGATGAGCATTCCGAACTATGAAAGCCCGAAACACCCCTATCTATCTGGTAATCATGCACATAATTCATACAATAAAAGAAATGCAGAAGATTCACAATACTATGGAAACATGGTCATGAGTCCAATGAAATCAATAATGGGAAATAATGTCCCACAACATTTATCGACATTTGAAAACCGTCTGCGAAATATCTACTACATGACTAAAACAAATAATTATTTGAAAACTGGGACAAGTCCCCCAATAGACCAAAAACTATTAAATGATAAATAAACTGCCAGACATCAGGCCTTCTAGAATATAGAAGGTTCACCACTTATCTCTGCAAAACTATCTGAAGAATCTATCGAATTTCTGGACCCTTAGACTGTGCCTCCGAACCTGGGAGGGAAGGGGGTCAATACAAAGTACTGGTACGCAGAGTAATCCAAAATAAATTAGAGATTTTTATATAAAATAAATTAGATCTAATATAAAGAACATTATTGCAAAATAATTTCGAAAATACATGGGAAAGACACACAAGATCACACAACAGAGTGTCTCGACCCAATCGAT
>NW_025834410.1:0-2493 GCF_002878395.1 Capsicum annuum
GGGATGATGATGAATGGTGAAAGTCATCGCATGACTTTCTGTACATATCCACCAAGATCGCAGTTACCAAGTAGGACTCATGGGGGTCGTAAGTCATACACTCATATAATCTCAATCTTGTGTCTCAAATCAACCTTATTGGTCCCAAATGGTCCCAAATACTAAACCTTATCTATTACCAAATGACAAAATTCCATGCTAATAGTACTTGAATTTTTGTTTTGGGTTTTCTATTTAATCTTTGATATTTAATTTTGGTCTCATTTCTGTAGACGGCGCTCCCAACGGAGTATTTTTATTTTCAGAAGTTTAAATAAAAAATTTTAATTAAGAATCGTGATTTCAATTATTTATCTCAACTTATGTTGGTGAACCATATTACTTGTTGCCCCCTTCATTACATCTTATTTGACATTATTTTACTTGGTAGGAAATTTTGGACTTGTTTGGTCATTCGATAAAAATTCATGATTTGATTAGAAATCAAGACATATGAAACTTGTGATTTTATATATCCTTTGTGTTTTATATTTGTTTTCCCCCTGTCGACTTGTTGAATTGACAACCTCTTAAGAAAACTTTAACTAGGGATATACTTTACTAAGTTTACCTTATAAAGGTAAAATCCATCGGCAGACCCCTTAAGTACGCACAATCTTTCACTTAGGAACCTCAAGTGGACATTGGTTTTTTTTGGCCCCTCAAGTAGCTATAAAGTGTGTCATTTTGACACTTTTCGCTAACTTTGCAACTTGTCTGATTTTCACCTCAACTAGGCGCGTGAAGAGCCTAAAAATCACATTTCTTTTATTCTTTTATTTTTTTTATTTCTTTCTTCTATTTGATATTCTACCATTAACAAATTATTCACCATTATTAAATTGTTCAATGAAAACAATAAGACCACCATCATTCTCTTAAAACACATGACACTTTCTTTTGCGTAAAATCAGAATCAAAAATAAATTATAAGATCTTAAAAAAAAATGAAAAAGTCTAAAAAATACCCCTGAACTATCCGAAATAGCTCAAAAATACCCTTCGTTAGATTTTTGGCTCAAAAATATCCCTCCGTTAAATATTTGGCTCAAAAATACCCCTCCCTCTGACGGAATTCGGAAAAGGATCAAAAATACCCCTGAACTATCTGAAATGGGTCAAAAATACCCCTCTGTTAAATATTTGGCTCAAAAATACCCCTCCCTTAACGAAATTAAATTATTTCTACTATTTCGTTAATTTATAAAAAGTTCATCATTTAATTTATATTTCGTTAATTTCTTTATGTGAAAATTTATATTTCGTTAATTTCTTTAAAGATTAAAAAGATGTAAAGTGAAAATACCTTTTTAGAATAAATGTATGTTTATTTTCCAAATCAAATTCAACCAATTTATATTATAATTCAAATCCTTATTTTTCATTATCTTATTTTTAAAATTTAAAAAAACTTTTATGTAAAAAAAATTAATGCATTAGGGTTAAAAAGTTAAAGTTAGGGTTTAATTCAATCGAAATAATTCAATTTCGTTAAGGGGAGGGGTATTTTTGAGCCAAATATTTGACAGAGGGGTATTTAACGAAATTAAATTATTTCAATTATTTCGTTAATTTATATAAAGTTCATCATTTAATTTATATTTCAGTAATTTATTTAAGTGAAAATTTATAATTCGTTAATTTCTTTAAAGATTAAAAAAAAAAGTAAAGTGAAAATACCTTTTTAAAATAAATATATGTTTATTTTTCAAATCAAATTCAACCAATTTCTATTATAATTCAAATATTTTTTTTCATTATCTTATTTTAAAATTAAAAAAATACTTTTATGTAAAAAAATTAAAGTATTAGGATTAAAAATATAAAGTTAGTGTTTAATTCAATCGAAATGATTTAATTTCGTTAAGGGGAGGGGTATTTTTGAGCCAAATATTTAATAGAAGGTATTTAACGAAATTAAATTATTTCGATTATTTCATTAATTTATATGAAGTTCTTCATTTAATTTTTGTTTCGTTAATTTCTTTAAGTGAAAATTTATATTTTATTAATTTCGTTAATTTCTGTAAAGATTAAAAAGATGTAAAGTGAAAATACCTTTTTAAAATAAATGTATGTTTATTTTTCAAATCAAATTCAACCAATTTGTATCATAATTCAAATATTTTTTTTCATTATCTTATTTTTAAAATTTAAAAAATATTTTTATGTAAAAAAATTAAAGTATTAGGGTTAAAAAGTTAAAGTTAGGGTTTAATTCAATCGAAATAATTTAATTTCGTTAATAGAAAGGGTATTTTTGACCCAAATATTTAACAGAGGGGTATTTTTGATCCTTTTCCGAATTCCGTTAGAGGGAGGGATATTTTTAACCAAAAAAACAAACAAGGGACATTTTTGAGCCATTTCAGATAGTTCAGGACTATATTTTTTGAGCCTTTTCCGTAAAAAAAAGTAATTAAAAAAATCCTATGAAACTCCATTTTTCTTTCA
>NW_025834411.1:0-1686 GCF_002878395.1 Capsicum annuum
ATAACTATATATATAGTGTGTGTGTGTATATTGTAGTATATATATATATATATTGTAGTATATTTTATTTAAAGTAGTACGTATATATTGAATGGTACGTATATATGTGTATATATCTTCTATTGACGTATATATTTAACGTATACATGTGTATATGTTTTATAAATTAGTGTATAACTATATATATAATGTGTGTATATATTGTAGTATATATATATATATATATATATATATATTATAGTATATTTTATTTAAAGTAGTACGTATATATTGAATGGTACGTATATAAGTGTATATATCTTCTATTGACGTATATATTTAACGTATACATGTGTATAAGTTTTATAAATTAGTGTATAACTATATATATTTATTTAAAGTAGTACGTATATATTGAATGGTACGTATATATGTGTATATATCTTCTATAGACGTATATATTTAACGTATACATGTGTATATGTTTTATAAATTAGTATATAACTATATAGTGTGTGTGTGTGTGTATTGTAGTATATATATATTGTAGTATATTTTATTTGAAGTAGGACGTATATATTGAATGGTACGTATATATGTGTATATATCTTCTATAGACGTATATATTTAACGTATACATATGTATATGTTTTATAAATTATTATATATATCATTATATTGTAGTACATATCTTGTAGTCTATGTTTTATTTTGACTAATATATATATTTAACTAACGTATAGTCGTATACACGATTACATGTGTAATTGTGTATATGTGTATATATTTTTTAAATTCTCATGTAGTATATACTATATATATAGTGTATATATATTGTTTAAAATATTTAAAATGTATATAGGTGGGTATATATAGCGCATATTTGAAAAAAAAACTTTTTTTTTGTTTTTGACCGAATTTTTAATCGGGTTTGACCGGATTTAGGTGGATTAGACCGGGTTGAGCTAAGTGGACCGGTTCAAGATTGTTTTAAAAAATTTATTGTTAAACCCGGAACCGACCTGTCCCACCTAACCACAACCCGGCCCGAATCGGCCCACAACCCGGCTAAATTTCACAGGTGGATTCCAAGTTGACCCGACCCGGCCACTTGACACCCATAGCTCGTGGTATATGATATGAATGGGATAAAATAAGAGTAGCGAATGTGTGATATCCGGCTCGGGTAAAGTTGAGAGTCCTTGCCTGCGATCGGGTTGCACCGAGAATGACACCAAGATAGGTTGTAAGGAAAAACATCCTCTCGGTCTCAGCATAGGCGACATAGGCGCGAGACAGACTGTGCATTAAAGGTCGGGGGGGAATAAAATAAGAAGTAACTAAACTAATCAGTAAAGTAAATAAAATAAAGTTGACTGATTAAAATACAATCCTTCAAAACCCACAGCAATCAAAAATTTGTGGGGAGAAAAAAAAAATAAAAGGACCAAAAGTACAACAGAAAAGATTAAAATGAAAGCAAGGTAATTAAAGCACTTTATAAGTTGAATCTGCTAGATTCATACAACAGAAAAGATTAAAATGAAAGCAAGGTAATTAAAACACTTTATAAGTTGAATCTGCTAGATTCATCAAATCCTTTCTTTGATGATAACAAAGAAAGAAATGATGAATGCAACAAATGCTAACATAATTACTAGAGAAGAATTGGTGAAGCCAGCATTTTTTGAGGGAGAAGAATAACTA